>NC_044190.1:8294822-8525768 GCF_900880675.1 Sparus aurata | reverse complement strand
AACTGAATTGTCTTTACACAGTTGATTTGTTGGATCAGGTGTGTTCTTGCTTGGTTGGAATGAAAACCTGCAGCCACAGCGGCCCTTTACTGGATCAGTTTGACAACACTGCGCTAAGGGCGAGTGAGACGGCCACCATTCACCCCAGAAGAAGTCATATAACCATTCCAATGACTCCAAAGCTGTCAAGTTAAGGTAAATAAGCAATTAAAGTAAAATGTGCACTTTTTTTAGGTGTTCTACCCATTAAATAATTTTCTTGCATTATAATTTGATGGCTTCGCCACTTTTTTGTCATGTCATATGAAAAAAAGATAATCATTACTTAAAAACATGAAATTAATAGTCACAATAACGTGACTGATAAATAATATTTCCCATTTTGACTATATGATTGATTCATTGTGTATATTTTAGACATGTTACAACTGTCCCTGACATGTGCTACAACTATCCCTGTACACAGGGACAGTTGTAACAGTGGAGAAACTGTATTAAAATCAATTTTGCAACCTGTACATATTTCATAAAACCACTTAAATACATTATTTCAGCAGTTGACAGATTGAAGTTCATAATATAACACATTGGTTATTCCTGTGTAAATGGTTATTGATGTATTGCCTAAATTGCGAAAAAATGTTACAACTGTCCCTGATCTCCCCTTCAGTCATATATGTATATGATTGGTTGCCTTCTATATATCTTTTCTTTTTTCTTTCATACCTTCATTATTTAGAGGTTGTTTGTAATTTGTTCCTGGGTGACCCTGATGAAGGCAACACGCCGAAACACATCCGCCTCATGAAGTTGTTCTGTGTACTTCAGGTGTTGCTGGAGCTTTTGGACCTGTGGCTCCACTCAGAGTTTCAGTTCTGGGTTTTTTGTTGATGACGTCACTAACACCACTGTTGGATGTCTAGTCTTTCTAATGTCTTTTTTCTTATGTCTCTTCTAATCTTTCTAATTTCTGTAAATAAAACTGCACCTGTTTTCTCTTGCACCTTAAGTTCCATTTAGCTCAGCATTTTATTTTATTTACCTCAGTATTTTACCTTAATTTGAAACACCTTATGCATTTTATTATATATAGTTCTTTATTGTTTCTATATTTGCCCTTACATGTTGAATGCACTTGTATTTGAAATTGTTATTGAAAGATGTTAAATACAGTTTGGAAGTGTTTGTACTTTACTCTCTATTTTATGGTACTTTATACTTCAGCTTCCAGAGGCAAATATTTGATATATTATATTATATAATATTCTACTTTTACACCGCTACATTTAGCCTATTTACCCTAACCCTAACCCTTGCCTAACCCTAACCCTAACCCAAAGTAGCCAACGTTTATTTAACACTGATTCCAAAAATTTCAATAATGCTGAATAGCGGATCCAAACCCATATACATACAGCACGTGTCTTATATGTAAACTTTGCTTTTACTTGTACTTTAACCGTATCATGATATTATTTTATCAGTAAGACTTCAGGGGGAGTCACAGCCTACTACAGACCCACTGATACCTGTTGCCTGTCATTATCAGCTGATGTTGGCATCACAATAGAGTTTGCTTGTTTGCTTTATATTTAATATCCTGATGACAGCTCCAGGGGACAAAGTAAGTGGACCATTACATTGAGATGACGTTGTCACATGTTATCCTTCATGTATGTCTTCATACCACAGGCCCAAAATCGACGGCTTTGTATCAACATGTGTAAATGAACTGCTGAATGACAAACTCTATTCCTGACACTAATGGAGGTCCACTCTGTACTTTATTTTGATTTGACCTGCGCAACTTTAGGCCTGCTTTTACCCGGTGTTATATTTGCCAGGCATGTAATGTGTGTTGTAATTCTAGCAGCAGCGAAGAAACAACCAATTTTCCACGTGTGAAGTCGTTACAGCTGAGCGTTTGTGTGGCTTCATTCTTAAATCCTCCCCTGATGCGCCTCAGGCCGGAGGGTGTTCGAGTAGGCTGGAATGACTCGCAACTCGTGATGATGACCCCCCCGCCCCCCCCCCCCCCCCCCCCAACCCCCCATTCCTGCTGGACCTTAAAAGATGCTCTCTCCCCCCAAATAATCTCTCTGTGTGCAGCTTGTAGTGCAGCTTGTAGTGTAGTGTAGTGGTAGATGCAGCGCTCACAGGCAGCTTCAGCTCACATTTAATCTTTTGCAAGCTTGTCAGGCTGAAGAAACACACTGCATGCCTCCCTGGAGAAGTGATTGCTAATTCCACTCCACTGACTGCATTGACAATGAATAAGGTGGCAGCTCTGCAGAGAAAGAAGAGGAAAGATTTCATACCTTACTTTCTAGGATTTGTATTATTCTTGTACTGCAGCGTCCATCTTGTGTCATTTGCAGCAGAATCAGCTGAGGGGACTCACTCTGCCAGGGTGCGACGGGCTCTGGGTAAGACATGGAGTGTGTGGTCTTTGTTTGTGGTGTTTTGAATCTGATGAAAGTCCTCAGTAGGTTTGTTTTGTTATTATAATCTGATTTTAAGGCATCATTATTATGAATGCCACGGCTCATTTTGGTGTTGGCCCTGTGTCTGCTCTGTTAATGCTCATGCCTGATGGGCACGAATCACCGTGAAACTGCCGTGAACAATTCAAACTGTCTCCAGCAACAAGATGCTTGTTTTTGGGGTGGTTTCACGGATTTTGTCAGTGATGTTCTGTGTGTGTGTGTGTGTGTGTGTGTGTTTCAGAGAATGAGACAGAGTGCATCTCTCCACAGTCCTCAGAGTTTCCCGGCGGTTTCTTCACGGTGCAGGAGAGGAAGGATGGAGGGCTCGTCATTTATTTCATGATCATCTTCTACATGCTGCTGGCTGTGTCCATAGTCTGCGATGATTACTTTCTGCCCTCCTTGGAAGTAATCAGTGACCGTAAGTAATGTGAAATACCTTTCATCATCAGTGCATCGTCAACTATAGGCCACTGCTATTTGATAAGTGATGGAAAATTGAGGTTAAAAGTTATTTTGCAGTGGTTTTATAATTGTATTTGTTGTATTTAAAAGCACAGATATTTTGTGGTAGAGAGTAAGTAAGTACATTTAGGTATAGTTTGGAAGTATTTGCACTTCACTTGAGTATCGCCATTTTCTGCTACTTCATGCTTCCACTCATGCTACATTTTAGACACAGGAATTGTCCTTTTCTGCTCCACTAAATGTATTTGACAACATACGGTAAGTGGCCAGTTACTTTCCAGAATCATATTAATGCTGCAAAATGCACTCAACAAATAAAAATTAACAGGATTACATATAGGACTTTACTGATCCTCAGGAGGAGGTTCACAATCTGCTGGAGTAGACTGATATCCGTTAGCTGATATTATCAAACCTATAACGGATATATCTGTACTGACATGTATTTTCCTCTGATATGAAAGTTCATTCTATTAGTGCACTGATGTCAGTCTGAAGTTTATTAATGTTAATTCATGTTGAATATCATGCCTCTGTGACATGTCTCTGTCACAAGGATCATTGCAAACAATGTGCACATATCAGTCAATATAGTGATATCAGAATTTTTTTAACTCACCAATATCTAGGTCGACACTAGCCTCAAAAATCTTGGAATTGGTCGGGCTCTACAAGTTACCCAGCGGTTTGAAAAGTACTATGTGTAAATAGAAATAAATAGGAATTGGTCCACATTGATGCATCATTGTGAAATAGACCCTTCTGCACAGCGAGTCCTTACTTCATGTGCTTACGTTTTAACGATAAGACTTATGAACTTTCACTTGAGTGAAATTTGAAATGTTGGACTTTTACTTGTATCAGAGTATTTCTAAAGCTGTTACTCAAGTATATAAGATCTTAGTATGCCTTCCACTACAACAGATATTATAGTTATATATTAGACTTCAACAATGGTATCAGACTTTCAAGAATACATACATGTGAATATATAACCTGTATATATAATATGGGTTTGTTTATAGTTGGATTGTAATGACTGAACTTAATGTTCACCTGGCTGTGGTTGTGGTGCTTCAGCTCTGTGTCTACTCTTTACAGTGTGTGTACCTTCGTCATCGATTATTCTAACACTACACTCAATTTACCCATTCTTTGTTCAGCCTCTGGAAAGTCTATAAAATAGTGAACAATCTTCAAATATCTTGTTTTGACAACTAGTCGACCAAAACCCAAATATACTTGGGTTAAAAAGTTAAAAACTAAAAACAACAAAACTGTCACAGTGTAGATATATTCATCATTTTTGCTCGAATAAATGAATGAACATTTTTCAACGATCTAAACTCTTGACTGACTAATTGAATAATTGAGTAGCCGGTAATAAGTATCTTGGGTGGATGAATAACATACCTGTGTCATAATATATTTCATACATTAGACACAGCCCTACAATGAATACAACCTTATTGGTAAGCTTTGGTGACTGTTAATTGTTTTTGCTTTTGAGGTTTTGGTTGTTCAGTTGGACAACTTATCTTCAGATGTCTCTATTATTTTGTCCACCCATGTAAACAGTGGTGTATTGTTGTGTTTGGTGTCTTCCTCTCAGGTCTGGGACTGTCTCAGGATGTAGCCGGAGCCACGTTTATGGCAGCTGGGAGCTCTGCACCAGAACTGGTCACAGCCTTTCTGGGTAATCATGCTTTAATAGAATAATTGCAACCAGTTATGTTGGTGCTGATGACAGCAGCAGCAGCATCATCAGGGTCACTGTCCTGGCCTGATGAACTGTGACTTCACCGCCATCTGGGAACAGAGAGGGACTGTGGCCTGTTATTAGGGCAATCCTTCTCTCGGCACTTGATTATTTTCATCAATGCGTCCACATTGTCCCTTTCCTCAAAGCCAACATGTGCTCTTCACGTGCCTCAGGTGTGTTCGTGACAAAGGGCGACATCGGGTCAGCACCATTGTGGGATCGGCAGTCTACAACCTGCTGGGAATCTGTGCTGCATGTGGACTCTTGGCCTCTATGGTACAGTCTGACACCATATTCAGATGAGGATTACCCAACTTGTAGATACATTATTACCTTTTGTGGGTCAAAGCAGGAGAATCATTGTATGCACTGTGTCGTTTAAGCTGTAAACGGTGTATTTTTGTTTTACAGGCAGGGCGATTAAGCTGTTGGCCACTGTTCAGAGACTGCCTGGCATATGGCATCAGTGTCTCTGCTGTTATTGCCATCATTTCAGATAACAAGGTGTACTGGTGAGTGTGCTTGTTGTACTAACACAATGTCAGGATATAGTTACTTGATCTTCAGACCTTCCACCGCCTACATGAGAGGTGGTTATAAAAACACAAAGTCATCCTGCGTCTTGTGACACCAAAAACAAAACACATAAATAGACCACAAAAACAACTGTATGATAGTGAGTCACTGGCGTTTATTACAGTGTGCAGAGCAGTAAATGTCCATTAAATCCTACATCGCATCATAAACGCAGTGACTGCAGTAGCACTCGGTGTTTAGGAAAGATTTTCATGTGCAATGGAATTAATTTAGTTTAATTGGAACACAGGATGAGCTGATAAAGAGCACAGCTTTATTATGATGTAGATACAGAATCTCGTAAAGATGGACTACATTTTTTTCCAGGGAAATTAAAAGAAAACAAAACCAAACTGTCATAAAACAAAAAGTGTGACAACAGCTCCAAAATGTCTCCTCATCCAATGATTCTTGCACATGGCAATTAAAATGGCAACATAAACAACACTCTCTGAGGTCATTTATTAAACTGTATGACTTCTGGTGTAAATTTTCTTAAAGCAAGGTCCATTTGATTAGATACTGCAAGAGCTTTTGACTGAATTCCACAGCCTTCCCGAGAGACTTGCTCAGATGTTATCACATGACCAAGGTCCTGTACGTAGGTCAGATGATAAAGTTGTACTCTCTGAAGGCCGTGGGATTTTGGTCAAAAGCCACGACAACAGCTCACTAAGTGGACTTTACTGAAGTGGTTCCTTCCTCTCACATCGACTACTGATCCACAAGCTCGACTCCCCTATTAAGAAAATTACCATATGTTATAATGCAGTTTTAAGCCAATAGTCAAATGTTGCCGCACAAATTAATAACTTAATCAGTAATTAAAGTTACGCCCATAGAGTAAAACTGGATTTGGCCCCAGTAAGCCCCGCAACCCCTTAGGGGGGAAAAAAGCGGCAACATCCTGCGACCCTCATGGATAAGTGGGAAAAGAAAACGGAACGGAAGTAATTAAAGTGTTCTATAAAGATATCAAGTATTCCCCAGATGTGTATGACTCCCAGTCTTTATAAGAGTTAGACGTACTAGTTGTGACTGTGAACATACGTCTGTAACTGAGTCCTTTGGTTGGAGATATTTTAGTTATTGAATTAATTAGCATTGACCTATAATTTAATTACACTATTTTGATAATTGAATAATGAAAAAGTCAAATTACGCTGCCTTCTTTCCTCCTCTGTGGCAGTAACTCAATATCTTCGGGTTGTGAACGACAGACATTTGAAGTAGCCATCTTGGGCTTTGGGAAACATGGATCAACATTTTTCACAATTTTCTGACATTTTGTAGCATGTGAGTCAAGTCTTTTGGTCGAGTCTCAAGTAAATCCCAAGTCATTTTTTCTTACGGAAGTCAAGTCAAAGGTTGTGTCAAGTCGAGTCCCAAGTTCAAGTCTCTTGCCCTCACACAGATTCTGCAGTCTCACCTGCAGTTTTTATGTAACTGGTTCAAAATGTAGAAAAATGAATTGTATTTATATTATAACTGAAATAATTATAAGTGAAATAAATGTAATTAAACAAAAAAGTAATTATTGTATTCAAACTTATTTATTACTTCATTTCCTGGATAAAACAATCACTCCCCATCACTTTTAAAACAAAATACAAAAAAAAAACAAAGTACAATTGGAACTGAAAAAAGTGCATTGGTATGTCATCAAATTGATCTTAATGCTCAAACTGTTTGTCAAATGTGCCTGCAGGTACGACGCTGCCTGTCTGCTGATGGTCTACGTCGTCTACATCATAGTTCTGTGCTTCGACCTTCGTATCAGTGAGTTTGTCCTGAGGAAGCTGAGCCCCTGCTGCACCTGTCTGGGTAAAGGATCCAGCGAAAAGACGGAGACGCAGCCTCTGATGGGCTGGAACGACGTCACCAGTCTGCGGGTCAGCAGTCGGTCCAGAACAGACAGCGGGATCTTCCAGGACGACTCGGGATACTCTCACCTGTCCCTCAGCCTGCACGGCCTCAATGAGATTCCTGAAGGTATTTTCAGTATGTTTCCACCTATATGACCCCCAGATGATGTTTTAAGAACCTGCTCAGGAATATGTTTCATCCAGCAGAGCATAAAAGTGTGTTTGCTGTGCCGGAGAGCGACATGAAACGGATCTTCTGGGTTCTCTCCTTGCCTATCATCACTCTGCTCTTCCTGACCATACCTGACTGCAGGAGAAGGTTCTGGAAGAAATGGTTCATGATAACCTTCCTCATGTCAGCCGTCTGGATCTCGGGGTTCACATACATACTAGTGTGGATGGTCACCGTGGTCGGTAAGATCATTGCTGAACTCTACGTGATGAGCTCGTGTTAGAATCAGTTCATTACTTGGTCTCTGCAGTTGAGTTGCAGGTGGAATTCAGGCGCGGCTCACTGGGTTATAGAGCCTCTGTGGATCACAAGTGTTTGAACCTTGTGAGAAGAAATGCCTCATTCGCAGAGTAGAATCACATGTTGGTCTGCTGGCTAATTCCTGAGATGCCATTGTCCTGGAAAGTTAAGAGGGGGGTTATTGTAGCTCCAGTGGGCCATGTGCCTGCCGAGCTGCAGCAGGATTACAGCCTGCTTCAGCCTGAGGGAAACACCGTCATGTGAGCCGTGCGTGTACATACAGAGCGGCCCGCAGGCATGGGTCCAATAACAGCTTTACCCCCACCCATCCACAACAGAGATGTAAACTGTAAAACTGACCTAGGATCAGGTCAAAAGGGCAGCGTCATCATGTGATGGTGGCAGGTCTACTGAAGTATAATGAGATTATTATCCCGTCGTCGTCAGATAGACTCACATGCGAGGAGAGTTAAGGCTTGTGTAAGAGCAGGCCTGGGACCGAGCAGGTACAATTCGTGATTCAGAAAACTTGTTACAGCGCACATGCAGGATGTAATGATTCATAGGAAGTGTTGGTTTCAAAATATGAGGCTCAAATTTGGACTCCAGTGGAGCTGAAAGGAGTTTTTCCCACAATGTCCACCAATCAGAATCAAAGCTACCGCTGAGGACGCAGAGTTTATGTACTTACACATTTGATAACTGGGGGAGTTTATAGTGACATGACAAGAAGTGTACACTCAAGGATTACACACATATTACACACATAAAGAAATGTAGAAGTCGACCCTGAACGCTGAACTGGACCAGAAGCAGCCACTGGGAGCAGTTCCATCATTGTGTACATTTATATGAGATAAATGAATATTGCTCCTGATGTGCAGGAGTCGCCCACATGCCTGGCACTAGTGGGAGACTGTCCAATCCTTATCGATCTTTGCATTTAAATCAATCACAGAATCCATTTTTCAGCAACTCCATCTTCATGTCTGAAGTTGCAAATCGGATTGAAAAATATGACTGGTGCACAGAAAATAAAGTCTTCGGCCCATATAGTATGGTCGTTATCCAGTTATATCCTGGCTACACCGGAAGTGCAGCACCGATAAGCCTTCGTCCCAAGAGTCAGGGGTCAGTGGTTTCTGAGATTGCCACCAGACGCACAGATCTGTCACCAGAACATAGTGGAGGAGAAAAGATTTACAGTACATATAACTAAACAGTTAAATATTGTCTGAAACATAGAATGTTATACCTGTATCTTCTCAAATGCGCAGAAATTCTACAGAGCTAAATAGGTGACTTACTGAGATTATCTCCAGTGGTCGGGCTCTGCTGGGGGAATCCTGCCTCCAGTGATTAGTTATTAACCCTGTGACAACAGTCTGTATCAGCTGATGGTCTTTACTTGCTTGATGTTGTTGGAGGAGGCAGACTCTGATATTTGTGGTTGCCATTATGCAGTGGTGGAAAGTGCAGCTTTGTCCTGTCAGGTGAACACCTTGTATACCCATGTTTGTGATAAACTGAGGGATGAAGCTTTTATGGGTTGAGAAAATTCTTCTTCTTCTTCCTCTTAAGCTCACTGCTGTTATGTTTATGCAGGTGAGACTCTCGGCATCCCTGATACAGTTATGGGACTCACTCTGCTCGCTGCTGGGACCAGTATACCTGACACTGTGGCCAGTGTGATGGTGGCCAGAGAAGGTAAACATCAGGGTCACATTCTGAGGTGTTCTGTGTGAATGCGGGTTTAAACCCAGTATGTAAACATGTTTTCTGTTCATCAGGGAAAGCTGACATGGCCATGTCCAACATTGTGGGCTCTAATGTTTTCGACATGCTCTGCCTGGGCCTGCCCTGGTTCATCAAGACTGCCTTTGTGGACACAAACAACCCCGTGGAGGTCAACAGCTCTGGGCTGGTCTTTATTTCCTGCACGCTCCTCCTTTCCATCGTCTTCCTTTTTGTATCCGTTCACATTAACGGATGGAAGTTGGACTGGAAGTTGGGAATCATTTCTCTCATCTGCTACATCATCTTTGCAACTCTGTCCATCCTGTATGAGCTGGGGATAATTGGGAATAATCCCGTAAGACTTTGCAGTGACTGAGATCTGACTCCCTGAGGACTGAAGCCACATCCTCTGAGACTAACAACAGTACAAAAACACAAGTGTCAAGCCTAGAATGTCAAACCAAGGAGGTTTGGTCCCCTTTACATAACGTTAAAGATACTGTGCAATGATAGACGTGTGCTGGTCACATCTCATGACGAGGATGACACTATATATGTCACTAAAAGTGGAAATGTGCCAAAGATCACTCTCTTGTGTTTGTGCAGCCGTCAGCCCAGACACCATATATGAAGAAGACCTGTTATCAAGCTCTGAGGTGTCTTCTGTCTTACACAATAACCATAAACAGAAAATGTGCCACCACAGGAGTAACTGCAGTTCAGATAAATCCAGAATTGATTGGTCAGAGTCAAGTAATAAAAAAAAAGGTGTCAACCATAATCATGTGGCCTTGTCCTTCCTTTTAGGTCGGTGGGTGAGTGGGGACAAAGAGGCACCATCTACGCAGCACTGATAAGGTTTTATGAGCCCTTTTATAAGTCCTTACTGTTTGCAAACAGGAACGGGGAAAGAGCAAAAATGACAAAGAACTTTTCCACGTGTCTCTTCTTATCTAGAAAGTAAGAAGTAATTACATGTGTTGACAGCTTACAGCACAGCTTATATGGACTTGAGACACTGATCCACTCTTAGATTTGTATCAACGCACTAAAACCAAGTGACTTTCTAGTCCAAGGTGAGACAAAACTACCAACAATCAGAGATCTGGGACATACGATAGCTTCCTGTGATTAATGTAGGACACCATACTAGAGCTGAATGATCACTTTATAGTCAATGTTGATCATTTTCTTAATCAATCGTTTAGTTGTTTGGGAAACACTGACAGTTTTCCCCGTTTTCTGACATTTTAAAGACCAAAGACCAAGATGACATCCTTAAATGTCTTGGTTTATCCATAACCCAAAATCTTTTTACTGTCATAGAGTAAAGAAACCAGAAAATGCTGAAATTTAGACTTTCCCTTTAAAAAGAAAAAAGACTCAAGCTGATCACTTATCAAAATAGTTGGCCTTCGATGTAATGTTTAACAACTAATGAATTACTTGATGCAGCTCTACACCACACCTAAAAACCTCTGCTCTTACTTTGTTCCAACTGCTGCTGCTGCTGCTTTCGTCATTAATGTGGAATTTCCCCACCTCCTGGAAGCCACTGTACGGCAGTGTTGAGCAACAATGCTTAATAGATGATCACTTCAGGCTCAGTTTACACAATGCGAAGAACAACCTCCAGACTTTGATCCCACAAGACTTTACAACCACCAGGTTTAAAAATTAAGAAGTTTATTTGTTCAAATAAACTGCCCAACAAATTAAAAAGGGTTTACAAAACAGAATAAAAGAGCTATGTAGTATATATAAACAAAAAGAAAAAAAATCAAACTGTGGACACATGGAGATATGAAGTAACTGTGTTTTTAAAACAAAACAAAAGATCATTGGCAAAAGGGCTGAATGTGGAAGTGTGTTAGCAGGACTTCTACAAAAGCTCTAGGCGTTGCGATCGATGCGGACGTCCACCTCTCGCCCATTGATCTTGGTTCCATTCATCATCCTGCAGGCTTTCTCGGCGCTCTCTGGAGAGTCGAATCTCACAGTTCCACAGCCCTTTGACTTCCCGTTCTCCATCTTGATCTCTGCGAACATTACCTGGCCTGCAGTGAACAAGAATGAGAGATGAGATTTCTAAAACCAGTGTTTCACAAAGTGCTGATGAGCGTTTAATCTGTCAAAAAATCTGTCAGCAATTAAGATTTAATGCATTCTGATTAATTCATTCTGAAGTTGAAGACATACCGCAGTGACTGAACTTCTCTTTCAGCTTTTGCCATGTCAGATCATAGGACAGCTGCAACACAGAAGAAACAAATTCAGTCAATACATTTGACAACATGAGTATATTTGAGGCTAGATGAAGATAAAGTATGTCAAACAAATATGTCATAAAAAGCTTATAATGCTTAGCCAACAGCTTAAGTCTACTGTAAAGTACCGCATCAGCAAATTCCGCTAAACAACCTGATCATAAAAAACTCATTTACAGCATCATTATCATTTACACTGATACATAACAAGCATGGGCTGAGTCCCAATAAAACCTCAATCTATACTTGAGCATAAACGCTTTGAGAAACATTAGAAAAATAGTCGTTAAGTGGCTCCGTCACTCCAATCCAATTTGATATGCTTCCAATTCTCTGAACTAGCATAGCTGTCACATATCCAGCACACACTTACATTTCGCACAAAGATCTGACAGCCTCCTTTGGAGCCGGAGCCTCTGTCAGACATGCCTCCACCCATGTGGCCCCCGCCTCCGTAGCCACCAAAGCCACGGTTCATGTCCATGCCCGACATGCCCATCCGGTCAAAACCGGAGCCCATCCGGTCCATCGACATGCTGCCCATTCCACCACCTGCAATCAACACAGACACACACACACAATTAAACAACTTAAACTCATGTACTGAACAGGTTTGTTTATAGAGGTTATTGTAGCTGGTGACAGATTTATATTAATGGCATTCTAAGACAATATTTCCATATTGAAACTGCCATACACTAACATTACACTACCTTTCACAATGACAAATAGCTCTTCATTAGTCTAGTCCAGTGACATGTCACTGACCTAGATTAATGAATAAACACTGTTAAACTATATTAATATTCCATTAAATCAGAACATGAGCTGTCAGAGAGCCCAATGTCACTGTGACATTGTTTACACAAAGGCAGACTTTGGACAAGTTTGTTTTCTTAAATCACAAACTCAACAAATAAGTTTACTATTTTCCACTTTGTGCCCTGCCCCATTCAAGTGTGCAGCGTCAAATGCAAAAAAGCAGAAGGCAGTGGGTGCAGCGACTGAAATAAACTCTGTCAATGACATCACTGGTCTCATTACTCACAGGTAGGCATGACAACAATTGCTCAACAAATGGAAACAAATGATATTGAATGAATTCCTACCGTTTCCTAGATGATGAGAGCACAAAGCAACATAAATCTGTCTATTTCTCCTGTTAATGATTAAAAATCCTAAATAAAAATGCTGTTATTTTATGCCCACATCAATCCAACATTTTCTGTTTTAAATCTGCTGCATCACATATCATCAAATGTAACAACAGTGTTGTGCTTTTACGAACAAAACATGAGAAGCAATTCAGTCAGGGTGCAATGACCAACTGAATTGATTAGATGCTATAAACTGACGTGCCAATTTTTTAACCGCCCACTCTGATGTGTGTATAATTGTTTGGGCCTGTTCTGCAGCAGCGTGGTATCATTCGCACGTGATTAAAATCAGGGTAAACATGATGGCACTGAGCTCTGGTGCAATACTTCTTACGGGAGGCAGCAGATTTGTCGACACGGCTGTCCTGCTCCTTCCAAATGGCTTTCATTCAGTATAAGCTAGGGCTGCAACTATTATTTTCACTGCCAGTTTTTTTTTCCAATTAGCGGTTTGATCAGTAAATGGTAGAAAATGGGGAAAGATTTTGATCAATGTTTCCCAAAGACCAAGATGTTGTCCTCAAATGTCTGTTTTTGGCCACAACCCAAAGACATCCAGTTTACTGTCACAGAAGAAAGAGACCAGAAAATATCCACATTTAAGTAGCTGGAGTCAGAGAATATTGACTTTATATTTTATTCTTATTATATTTTCCTTTATATTAATCAAACTGATCAGTTGATTGTGAAAGTAGCTGGTGATTAATTTTGTTTTCATTGCAGCTCTAGTAAAAAGCAGCTGTGGACAGCAGATACTGCAAGAACCATATCAATCTATATTAATTCCTGAATCAATGCAGACCGCTTTCGCCACATTATTATGAAGTAAACTGCTGGAGGGCTTTGAGGAACTTCAATTTAAAACACAGCATGGTAAATAGCTTTTCCATTGCGACTGTGGGCACAACATCATGCACACTGTCTGTCCCAATGTGAATCACTGTTGATCCAACTGAAGTATGCATCATACACCAGTGTACGGGACTTCATGTTCTGTTTAAGGACAATGTTTGTACGGAGGTCATCTGAAAAAAGGACATTCTCTCAAACATCTGGCCCTCCTTATTACCTATTCACCAAGGCATGACACACAATGACTTTCTGCACCATGGTCCACAAATTCGGACTTTTGCATAATAGGCTGTATTATCGCTCTCAAGAAACAATTAAGAATACAAACGTTCAAGAGTCACCAGTAATAAAAGAGGCCCCATGAATCTGCTAGAGCTGTACCCCCAAAGGTGATATGTACCTCAGGGATGAATTGATGTTTTACAGCTTTAGAAAAATAGTGGACAGAATATTTTATGTACCTAATCCAGTCCCCATGTGCCCCATGCCACCACTGCCCATGCCTCCTCCAAAGCCACCACCTAAAAAGATAAAGCGAGTTAGTGCGGATTAGATTAAACCATAACACAATAACGTAACACCGCCAAACACAGAATCAGTCAGCCAGTAGACAGACCACCACAGGAGGACAAAAAGCAACCCCTGAACTTGCATGAAATCCTATGACGGAAGTATCACTCACCCATTCCACCAAAAGAATCCCCAAATCCTCGATTCATTGACATGTCACTGTGGCCAAAGTCCCGATCCATTCCACCCATCCCTGACCGGTACATATCTCAACAGGAAAAAAATGTAACCTTAGATTTAAGATAGTGACAGCACAAAGGTTCATCTCCCCATTTACAGAATAACATCCCAGAACAAACGTCTACCCAGGAGGAGTGAATGCGGTCTCTTACCTCCCATCCTGCCAACTGGTGCCATGTCTCTCCCTCCAAAGCCGCCCATGTTGCCCATGGTGTCCATGCCCCCGAAGCCGCCGCCGCCGCCGCCACCCCCACCTCCACTCATCCCTGTCAGATGCAGCACCAAGTTTAAACCAAGGTCTCTCATTTCCTCCACAAAGAGATGATGATGGCGGCTTTCAAAGGGAAAACTCATAAGCCTTCAAAAACCTTACCTCCTCCAAGTCTGTTCATTCCACCACAACCTGGAACATCCATACCTGTGGCAGAATAGGTCAGTCAGAGCACGGTAAAACACACATTATATCCATTTACATCAAATGGGTCCATTATATATATATATCTATCTATCTATCTATCTATCTATCTATCTATCTATCTATCTATCTATCTATCTATGGCAAGACGCCATTTGCGGTCAGATTTTCAAATACAGTAAAAAGGTGCTTTCAGATGAAATGTAGGTCACATCCGAGTGACACTGCTCTCTTAAACCCACTGCTGCAGGGACAAAAGATGAGCTGTGAAAATGTCAGCCAACACTTGATGGTTGAATGGTTTACACATTAACTGTGTACATAAGTTTGGCTGGTATATTATTACAGAATGATGTTCAGAGTTGTTGATTAGTGTTTCCTTGTGCTGCTCATGTGATGACCAGCTAGTGGAGATGTACCCGATTTATCTTTGATAAACGTTTTCTTTCATTTCATTGTATGTAATGTACTGTAGCAGCACATGTGAGCATTTTCTGCACAAACACAACTGAAGACATTGTTTTCTTCAGTTGAGGTGACTCACCTCCAGGCCCCATGGAGCCCATTCCACCTCCTCCACCTCCACTAAGACGGTTGGCATTAATAGGCTGCCCTCCTGGCCCCAGTCCCATGCCAATACCACCTAGACCACCTACACAGAAACAAGAAGAAAAAAATGATTACACACCACAGAAAAATGAAAACAAAGCTGAATAAATAATCGCTGATGTTACTGACAGTCTTCGTAACAGATTTTCCCCAGAACATAATACTGATGTTTCTTAAAAAAGAAATGTGCAAAGACATTTCATTTTATAATCCTTTAATGCAAGTGCAAAGCACCAATTCTAAAGCAAGATGTACTGCTTAGAGCAAGGGTGCAACATTTTCCCTTGGAGGGCCAAAACTAAAATTAAATGGGGGGGCCATGAGCCAAAAGCAAACACCTTTTGTTTTGTACTGTTATTTTTCCAGAAAATTGTACTAAATCTGAGGTCCCCTTAACTGACTTCCTGACAGTGTCACTCAAAAATGATTACATAGTAGCTGCCCTACATATTTTAGAAAGCATTATTACCTCACAAAGTATTAAAGAGCATAAATGAATCCACGTTTAAATTCATTACTTCCACTAGAACATCTGGTGGGCCGAATTAGACCTCATGAAATTTGCCCCAAGGGCCCCACTTTGGGCAGACCTGGCTTAAAGCATACTTTACATTAAAACGTATAAAGACATTGCCTTTCAGTATAACACGTCATGTATCCACCCATGTATCATACAGTTTTAATTTGTGCAGCATTTCCATATCCTATTTCAGTGCAACATGCCTTAACATTCAGTGCAGACATCAGACTTTTGTCCATTCCATTAATAAACAAGCACACCATGGAGAGGGCACATACTCCAACTCCACTTGACTGTCTTTTGATACAAGTGTTTTCACCAAAAACCTGCAATTTAAATAAACGCTGAAGAATTCCTTCTCATGCAAGTCTCTTAATATCTAACCGATGTATCGACCACAACCTCTTTTATCATGTCCAAGCATGAAGCACCATGCAGGTGACAGAAAACATCAAACTACCAAAAGCTCTCCTACCAGGTAGGAAAAGAACGCTGCAAGCTGCTTAAAATCTATTTCTTTGGCATACAGCTTCAGCAACATATCTAGGTCTTGTAAACATCACTGTAAATCATTTAAGTCATTTTATTCACAAGTCATTTTTTACCAGTGGGTATCATACCTCCTACACTGACAATGTTAGTGATGTATACAATTCACAGATCATATCACTATGGATACTAGTTTGATTTTAACAACTGTATACTGTCAGTGTACTCACGTGGTAACTGAGGTGATTTTTCTACTTGACGGAAATCATCAGGGGGAAGAGATTTCTCATCCTATAAAACACAAAAGTTCATCAATGTAGTTCATGAACAAAATTCATCCTCTCATCCTGTACAGCTTAAGTTGTATAATGAATAGAAATAACATACCATTTTAACATGCATCTGTCTGTCAAAAAGCATCTGTCCATTGAACATGGCTGAGTCCAGAGTCAAGGAGAAGGGTCACAGTTAAATTGTAAAGCATTGATTTTTCTATTTTAGTGTTCAGTTTTGAAGGATACAAATGGCCTGCACAGCCTCCAGCGACTGCTCGAAAGTCACTGTTCCCATCCCACGACTCTTTCCGTCTTTATCTTCCTTGACATCTGCTCGTTTCACCACACCTGCCATGCCAAACACCTCCTTCAACTTCTTCCAGCCCACTTTGAAATCCAGCTGAAAAACAACAAGGACACGACCATTTTTAATCAACAAGACTAATCATGACTAGCGACAGTAAGAAATTGTTTATGACTGTGTCCTCACATTGGCCACAAACACTGTGTTGCCAAGTCGTCCGGCCTGCAGAGCATGGATGACGTCAGGTGGGATGTTGGGGTTGTTGGCAATGGAGGGCGGGATGTTCATCCCGCCAGGCCCCATGTCCTGCCCGCGACCTCCCTGCTGACCTCCTCCCATGCGCTGAAGCACACGCCGAGCATGTTCACCATCAGGGTCCTTAAAATAAGAATTACATTACAGTTTACTTCTGGGCAGCCAAATCAAGAGAATTATCAGGTATCAAAAAGGAATCAATCAGGTAATCATTGTCCGCTGACAACTGTACAATGCTATTCCACAGTGTGTGAGTGTGTTATCTGGGGGTATTCCAGGGTCCATTTCACTAAAAAGATATACTCTGTTGTAATAAATGCCACAATGATTTGTGACCACTAACACATTTCTCAGACCTTGAATAGATCAAATATACAGAAAATCCATAAGCAATGTGAAAAAATGCATCAGCTCAATGTCAAAGACAAAACCGAAATGTATAACCATCTGTCAAAGGTAGTATTGTGTCTGAACTTTCCAGCTGCAAATACAGGTAAAAAAAAAAGCTTTTGGCAGTTTCTGTTTTCTCTCCTCATATTTGTTCCATCATTTTTTTTCCAAAAGCAGGTGAAAAATGTGTATTACATCAAACACTTTCAAAAAAAAAAAAAAAAAATCTGGAAAAATGTTTTCTTAAGTCGTACACATAGTAGATAAGACATTTATAATATGTCGTGTAGTTTGTTTCTCAATGTGTTCATTATTTACTATTCAAAATCTGGACCATCACAGTGAGGCAGTAATGCAAAAACAAAACTGAAATCTCCTGCTACTCTGAGGAAAGGTGCATCTAAATTAACAGAGAAAACCCCATTTCATTTACTCCAAGAAGCTCAAAAAAGTAGTAAAAGAAAAGTTGTGATTTTGGTAGATAAAAATACAAAAAATAATTCAGTTTTGCTGCAATCTTTTAAAAGTAAAGCTGTTCTCACCTCCTTGATGTTCAGTGGCCTTCCACTCAGGTCATGCTTATTCATAGTTTCTATCGCCTTCTTCACAAACTCCTCATCTTTGAACTCCACCACACTGTTGAATCAGGGAGAAATGAGTCAGACTCAGAAGAGTCCACACAAGTGATTACAAAAAAAAGAAGGTCTATGCTTGAGAAAGTGAGGCCGTTTCTTACCCACAGCCCTAACCAGGGGGCATCATAGGAGTTCAAGTAGCGCACACATCCAAAGTTGAGGGAGTGAACAAAATACAGTTAGAATCAAATCAAAACACGAGAACATTATAAATCTAATTCAACAACATGCTTGTAGTATTTTCAATAGTGCATGTTGGCCATATCTTGCCCACCGGCTTCAGCCAGCAGGTTGTTGGTTGTGTTTAAGTCTACTGCAAACAAGTTAAAAACACTAATAAGAAACAGATTATTTACCATTATCTGAAGCAGCATTTACAATTAACTGTTTGAAAACAAATTAACAATAATGGTGTACATTTGGTTAAAAACAGGTTTTGTTAAAGACATGTGACACTAAAAGATACCTGCACATTGTAATTTAACTGAAACATTGTATTGTTTTGAACTGGACACAAATACCAAGGTGCAAGATTTAAAAAAAGAAAAAAAAATGCATATAAAAATTTACATTTTTGGGATGAACCAGTTTTAGGACTGCAATAAAGAAAAAAACGTGTGGTCCACCTTTGCATCTATAATATGCATTTTTGCCATTTGTATAAAAACATACCAATAAAAAAACATTACAGGATCTTTGAAGACCGTTTTGTTCCTTTGAAGAGAGAGCTGTGTCATATAACAAAATTTCAAAATATGATTTTGAGCCATGAGGGTCAATCAATGAGACAAATCACACAACCCACATTTCCCTTTGGAAAATGGCCAAACAAACAAACTTTAACACCAATTGAAATAACAACAACAAAAGCAAAAGTGTACTCTTAAAGAGTTCATTGGGCTACTTTTCCAAAAAATCAACAGGACATCTCCCTTTCAAATGAATATCAATCATTAGCCATCTATCAGGCTCTAAACACAACCTGCAGTATCTCCAGTTCAGTAACTTGGTAAGACCCAAAGGATCAGAACCTATAAGAGCACTGGATTAATAAGAGCCTGCTGAGGGCATTTAAAACCTCGTGCAGCAAGTTGGCCACATCACTTACCCTTGACTTTCCTTCTGCATCCTTAAAGAGCTCCACGTATGTAACCTCACCAACTACATGAGACATACAAAGGAAAAATACCAAAGAACAAAGGAATTTAAGTCACCAAGTCTTCAAGTCGCCGGTGGCCTTGGCAATGCCGCTACTGATGGAAATGTCCCATTAATGATCAACAGTCAGCCCAGACCAACATCCCACCAGACAACACCATGCCTTTCTGGGCAGTGACTGAGACACCCAAAGGCCAAGGCCAGAGAGAAACACAGCTACGTTAAACCTGGGAAATTCAAAAGACTTCAACATGATCAGTTTGTCAACAGATTCCATTCATAGCAGTTGAAAGGTTTAAACTGTCCGTTGACCTTTCAAAAAGGCTTCTTAAAACCCCCATAATTCAGAGAGTAAAAACAGTACAATATTTCATTCATGTTATCAAGATTCACCTTTCAACAAATGCAACAAAATCATTCAACAATCAATTCTACTGATGGTTTGAGGTTACATTTTGGAGCTGACAATGCCATGAAACAAGTGACAATGTAACTAGGTTCATCTTCCTTTTCTCACAGAGATATCAGCCCAAACTAAATTGGTGTCCATCCAAAAAGAATTTATTGAAACTCCAATGACCTAATATCACACTATGTTGGTTCCCTACTAACCAGAGAAAGCTACAAACTAAATGACTACTGATAGAAGCAGGATGCTCCATCTGGTAACAAAAGAAAAAGGGTCAAGAAGTTCTAATGAGCTGGGGACATTACCTTTCTCACGCATTAGATCTTTTATTGCCTGCCACTTCATATCATAGGGGATATTGCTGATGAACACCCGGTTCCTATGAGCACCCTTCTTTTCTCCACTGTGTTTGTCTTTGTAGGGATGGTAACGGTTTCCTCGTCGGCTCCCAGACGACTTCTCTTTACCATCATGCTTTTCTTTAGGGGGCTTAGTTTCTTCAGCATCCCTACAAAATGCACAAAGCTGCGAGTCAGATAACACATCTAACAGACCTGTCAATAATTGTGTGAGAAATAGCAGGTACTCATCGTGTGCTTAGCATTTTCTTCACCTGTAAGCAACACTTTCTCCCACACAGAATGAGTAGGACAGCTCAACAGCACCTCACATACACCTGGTATTAAAATGCAATCTGTATTGGGAACAAGTTATCCAGATAAAGAAAAACGTGTAAATATGTAGGATTCGATCAGATCTGCCTGACCATGTCTTGAGGTCGTCTGATCTGCATTGTGTTTCGATCTCAGAACTGAAGAAGCCTTTGGATGAGAGTTGAAAGAAACTGAAACAAGTCTTGTTGCCTACAACATAGCACTTAAAATGTCAGGTAGGTGTAAATGCATTTCACACAACGTGTAAGTATCCATACACAACGTAACAGTTTTCAGCGAACAAAAATATTGGTTCAAAATGTTGAGAGCAAGTAGCAAAGCTGAGTATCAGGTGCATGACTAAAATATGTATTGTCCAGGTAAAGACCCCTTTTTAAAACCAGGTGTAACTGGGGTGTTGACGTCACATTGATGATACTTCTTACCTTGAGAAAAATTTGTCAAAAAGGTTATTTGGAGAGCCCAACCGACTGAGATGTTGGTTGGATATAAATGTCCTGTAGCAAATATATCAGTCTTGGCTATGTTGTCCAATACAGCCCAATAGGAAAACTTTTTACATCATGTGCTGCTGAAAAGGGTCTTAGGGAATTTTCCAATTCTTATTTTTCCAAAGAAGTTTACCCTTCCAGCAGACTGATGTAATTTTAGACAAGAAAGTTGATTCATAATCTTTAAAATATCCACTTCCCATTTGTCATCAATGTTTGAGGGATTGCTGCAAAACATCTGTGAATATACCAATATATCAATATCAGATTTATTTATTTCTTTACATCCTCAACATCATCCTAAAAATCCAGTATCAGTTGAGCACAGGGCCTAGTTATCAGGCAACATAACAAAATCAAAACTACTACACTTCTATGACAACTCTGTGACACCTTTAGGTTCCTGTGAGTGTGAAGGCAGATTAATTCATGAACAATTGACCTTTCCCCAACAATTAGGTGTAGTATCAGGATACATAACATTCAACAGACAGGTGGATACTTGTTTTCCATTCAGAATACCTAACTCTGAAGTTAAAGGTGCACTACGTAATTTGGGGAAGACATTTTAAATTAGAAGAGAGAGATCTTCATCGTTTTTATACATTAAAGTTTAAATAATAGAAACTCTTTGTTTTTATGACTGAACAAACAAACTGACCTTAAAGGAGCACAGAATATCATACTTTCTTTACGTGTGGCGGACCCTGACACCTTACTAGCTTCAAACAGTGTACTGGGGACCTTCTTTTCCTCTTAGAGCAGAAAAAAATAAAAAAATTAATCCATTAATTATGATTTTGAATTTCTTCTCCAAAACTACATATTGGCTCTTATAAAAAAAAACAAAAAAACAACAACAACTACTAGCTCCACTGCTTGAATCACAAAAACATAATTTATGATGATTTGTGACTCATATATAAAAATTGTACTTATGACTGATGTACAGGACAAATATTTAATCATTTGCTAAAATAATTAAGGTGACCAGTGTCGTTTATATATTAAGACTATTTTACGGTGTAACGTTAGCATCGCAGCTAATTGGTAGCTTAACTCAGTGCAACCTAACGTCAAATCTGAATGAGAATAACAGGGATGCTAATGCCAGCTGATGTTATCTGAGATCGAGTGAAGCCTTATTGAGTATCACTTAAGTTAAAGTGTAAAGAGAGGTCCAACTCTATTAATTCACGTGAGTTTCATTTCTGCATTTAGCGTTAATACTAACGTTATCGACATTAGCGCCCAGTCAGGCTGAGCCATTACACGGTGGTTAGCTTTGTCGAGAGAGCAGTTATGAGACTCCAGCTAGAAGTTACACAGCATGCTTTAGACGTCAAGATAGCTGCACATGGAGTTAATATCAAAGGTAATTAGCGGCCACGGTGTTTGTTAACAGATGACAGAGGCTTCTTGGCTAACAATAGCTAGCATCACAGGACTCCATCTTAGCTAAGCTAGCTAACGGCTGCACAGACGGGACGGACTGAACAATGCATCGTCTTCACTCACGTTTTCACGCCATTAGGTGTCTCCTCGGACGTGTCCTCGGTTTCGGACTTGACGGATGCAGTAGATTCCTCTTGCTTTGGCTCCTCATCAAGGCTTGCAACATCTGCCATGTTGATTCTGTTTGCCCAACACAACGCAAGATGCCCCTGTCTCTACGCAGTTCAAAATGTGCAGTGAGGAGGCTTCTTCTTCTTCTTCTGTGCGTTTCTTTTTTTTTTTTTTTTTTTTTTTTGGCGGATTGCAACACCTGCTGTTAGTCCACCTACCGTCCTGGAGTGTGTAGCACAGGGACCAGTGGAGCTGTGCGCCTCCAACGCGAGATTTGGGAGATGTTGCTAGGCTGAATAGAGAAGATTACAGTCGAGGAATGAGCGCAGATATAATTGGGACCACTTTAAAAGAATGTCCACATGATTGATCTGAGGTGAGTCGACACTTCCAGGGTTTAGCAAGCGAGCAACCTTGTACCTGTGCGCAGAGAGTGACCCCTCTGATGGATGCATATTCGTGCTTCTGAACAGAACCAGACCTAGAAACCAAAATCCAGACATGTGCAGCCCACTACAGCAGTCTGATTGATGCACAAGACAAAGACAGAGCATTTGAAGTATCTGCTAGAACCAGTGAGTCCCTGAATACTCTGCAAATGTTGTTATGCTAATAATAGAGTGCAGAATGAGCCAAGCCAATTCATCATTCCTGAAACTATTGATTGATGCACTTTTGCTCTGCTGGAAGAATAATTTCATTTTCTTTATACAATATGCTTTAACATTTGTAGAGAGTGTGCTCAGCAGGCCTGTGCAGCAGAATCCACCGCCATAACAAAACAAAACACTTCTCAGTATCACATAAAGCTGATTGAATTCCTGTCAGACAAAAAAAAACTTCGTCCAGCTCCCAATTGATTAAAGTTTTTTGACTAACGAGGACAAGGACGTTTTGAGCTTGAAGGAACAGGAACAAAAATGAAACTTCAGTCATGCCGATGGAAGTTTGGGTGAAGTTTTGTCTTCCAAAAAACATCTCTGGAGCTTCACAGTCTGCTTGCAGATTCTCCTAAACAAGTGAAGTACATGGGGACTTGTTTGCTCCACACATCTTGTCTGGCATAAGACACGCCTCTGAGGGCCCTGACATCAAATCTATTTGAAAAGGTGTTATTTACAACCTTTTTTAAGACAAAATAAGCTGCTAAGCCTAAAGCACTAATGCACATCATGTCTGCATGAGCTGCATGTAGATAAAGACTGGATGTTGTGGGTTGAATTTATCCTTTAAGGCCAAAACATTTTTGTACCTTTTGATAATGGTGTTAGTTCTATGCTGCATAACAGTATCGTTTACACACCTAGCATACGTGTGTACACATGAACAATAATTCAAAGCAAGTCTTTCTAGAAAACAAGCATAGAAGGTCAATGGTAAAGTGTGAGGCTTATGGATAAAGTACTGATAATAGGAGGGGGGTGCAGACAATGTAAAGCCACATATTACAGTTGCGGTAATTCACACCGTAGATCTGCAGAGTCCGACTTTAATTGCATCAGAATCAGAACCCTCAGTGCATCTTCAGGTGAGCTTCTCCAGCCCAGATGTTTGCTATCGTATGGGGAAGTGTCTTATCACATACTGACATTTTTGGGTTGCACTTTAAAGCCACAAGTTCAACAAATGGTGCAAGCTAACACCCGGAGGTACATACATTTTCACTCCATCCAGGAACAGATACCGATGACAAGTCAGGTGTGATTAAAGACAGATTGCAACAAGTTCAAATTACAACATGGATAAGGTTGACCTGTAGCATAGCTGTGAAGTTAACCTTTAACTTTATGTACAGAGCATTTTATACTCTGTCAATAAAAAAATCAGGTCAGTAAAATGACAGTACACTTCCTTGATGGTCAGCATACATCCAGCAGATTAGTGTTGCACAATTCACATTAAGACAGCTGGAGTATAACTTCATAACCTCAGTTCTCTGACAAAGAACAAACAGTTCACATTGAGATGCACTGAGTTAATGTTGAAGCCATCAAAAGTGTGACTTTTTTTGTCACAGCAGTGACAAAAGTTTAAAGTCAGATTTATATTAGTTAGTTTTTTGGTAGAACCAGATTAGGTCAATAGATATGATTTTTCAAAGTAGTTACTAAAAGATCCTCTCGCAAACACTCCTGACTAAAATGTGATTTACTTGAAGAGACATGAAGTTGTCTTTACAACACACCGAAGAAAGACACGGTCAAAAAAGTTACTTCACTCTTTCTCAACCATCAATATAGTCAAATTGGAAACTCATGATTGACAAGCTTTTGTTTAGCTTTAACTTTGCATTATGAAGTAAATGTTTGCACAACACAACGGCTGTAGAATAATGACACCATTGGCGTTTAAAAATTGGTTCCCCCTTGAACCTCACCATATAAAGGAAGACTGACTGACACTATTTCTGTCTGTTTTTAACATCGTCATTATTGACTAAATACATTTATAAAGTTTCCTCAATTTTTTTTCTCACAATTTTTTGTTTATTTATAGTGTGAATACCACAGAATAATACAATACAAACCTGGTCCTAACTAGCATGCATCTGATGTGGCCATCGCTAGTTTATTGAAGACATTTTCCAAAGAGAGATGCCAAAATGTTTCTTTTCATTTTTGAATAATCTTATCAGCAGTTATAGCAGTATTTTTATTTTTATAGCACACTATGATGTGTACAATCGCCTGCAATATGTAGGACGTATACTGCAGTATCTGGTTACAATACTTGCTTATTGAATGTATAAATATAAAACTCAAAATGCCAGTATGGGAAAATATGTGTAATTAAAATACTAGTAATTATAGATATTCTATATAAACTGATATGATTTTATTTTAGCCATTTAGTCGCCTCGCTATGTGCTGGAATTTACTGACCAGCTGTTGAACAGCGACAGACAAAGGCTCAGGGATTACAATGAAGTCATTATTTTGGGTTATTTAGGTCATTATTGAAGTAACTCTGTATTTACATTATCTGTTCTTTTAACTCCTCGTGCAGCTTTCTATGATTTTGCATTGAAAACAGATCACGTCGGTGGTTTCCCAAACAAAAACATCCAACACATTTCAGATATAATTAATGATTAATCAATAATAAATTGTCATGGCAGTCATCGATCAATTCAAGAAATCACTTAAAATTAGCATTCCTCGGTGTGTAAATAATATTTTAGATTATTATATTTACCCTCAAAAGTCGCACCATCGTTTTGTCTAACTTACAGACGATGTCAATTTAATTAAGTTGTGAGCCTCAGGAGAATTAGTAATTGCTGCAATCAGGCTAATGAGGACGCTGAATAAAGTATCTAAAATCCTTGTAATTTAACTGCGTCTGCCTTTGTGCTGTCTTGTACAGATTGTATTATCACAAAAGGGCATGGTGTAGAGTTCATTAATATTATGGGGGGGATACCGTGAGAGCAGTTCACAGAATAATGTTTTTATAGTTCTCAATATCAGTTTTGCTGCTTAGATAAAAGTCTAGCAATCTTTATCCTTATGTCCTATGGACACCGGGCAGCATTCGGATATGCTTTATGCAACAGGTTTAGATTGTCTCAGCAGTTCTTCTTCCAGACACAAAGGAGTCCAAAGCACGCTGGCACTCAAGTAAAAGCTTAAATTGCTTGTTATGACTGTTGACAGGTACGATAAACAGGAATGGCACAGGTAAACACAGTCTTCACTCAAGTAGAAGTAAGAAAATACAGGCTCTGAAATGTACTGTAGTATTGAAGTAAAAAGTTTCCCTCTGAATGCTAACTGAAGCTCACAACATATTAATATAATTCAAAGACTATTAAAGTTAAAGGGAGGATCAGTAGGATTTGTCCCAGCTGTTCCTGAACGCACCACAAAGATTGAGATAGTGAATTGTTGAGTTTCATTCCCAGGACGTCTCATAGACACATGCTGGGTTGGTAAAGCGTCCCGAGCAGCAACAAAGTGAGAAAATAAGAAAATCCAGGCAGAGGGCTGCAGGGTGTCTGCAGTGAGACAATAATCAAATCAGTTTGATTTATATAGCCCAAAATCCCAATCACATTGCCTCAGTGGGCAATACAACCAATACAGCGTGCAACATCCTCTGTCCTCAGACCCTCGAGTGTAGAAAAACTTGCCGTAGCACACCTTTTCTCCCAGAATCCAGCCGCCCTCTCTGCCCGTTTCCGTCTATTCCGTGTTGTCTCGCTACGTCTGCTGTGCGTGATGTGCACTGATGAATGCTGAAATCAGTCTTGTGATGTTGGGAAGGTCTTCATACGTAGGAAGGAACAGGCAGAATACTCAAGTGAAGTACAGATACCTGAAAAATCTACTTATTCGCATTTGTACTTTACTCCTTCCCACCTCTGACGATAAATGTCATATCAGCAGATGGCCTCATGTAAGTTGTTGTAGTTCTGTTCATGTTCACATGACTCACCATAATGGGTTTAATAACAATGACAATTCACACTGTTTGCAGCTTGACCTCATCACTGATGATCGCACACTATTGCGCCGTGACCCGATACTTTTCCATTTCGACCTTGTCTTTTAAATTGACACGAGTGCAATGAGGCAGCGGCTAAAGATTGCATTGCCTGTACAGTGTGACATCTCCTCATCTTATTTGCAAGTACTGTCCTTGAAATAAAAAAAAGGTGCTTATGAGTAGCTGACTCTGGTGACAAATCACAGTGGTGCCGCGCTACCTATGTCTACTCAGTTACAGCCCAGCGTTGACAACACAGCGGGGCTGGGTACGTACTGATCCAGGGAAGAAGGACAGTTTAAAAGACACTGCAGAGGCATAAAAGTGTGAAGCAAAAGTGGAGGCGAGGGAGGGAATTCACCTCTGGGAATTTGTCTGCTGTTTACAACCGAATAAGAGAAATGAAGCTATCTTTGCCACTTTTAAGCAACGATGACCGTCTCCCTCGTGGCATGCCTTATCCTTAGATCCGAGTCACTGCACCACTGTGTCAGAAACTCCATTGCTGATATGAATTTGCGCTGCACAACAACAAAACAGATGGCCAGACGCTCCACTGCTGCATTCTGTTACAGTGGGCAATCTCATGACCTGCTGCCTTTCCTTTCCTTCACAGTGATGCTTTTCATTCAGTACAGTGAAATCTATTTAAACACACGTGTCTTCTCGTTCACCGTGTCCCGGGGAGGAGGCTTGCATTTGTAAAGCCTACAAGCAGAGGGTCTAATTCAATTTGACCAACAGCGAACTGCACCAATTAAAAACGCATCATCAGACCAGGCTCGGAGGATAATGCTGCGCTGTACCAAAAATACCTTTGCAGCAGCATTTACTGGCCAGGAGCGGTGAGAGGCGGCATTCCCCCCCCCCCCCTGGCTAAGCTGGTGGTATTCCTGTCACATTTTGGTGGAGTCATTTTTAGAAAAGCCAAGTGAGCCGCGGAGGGGAGAGAATGAGGAGAGGGGGAAAAAGATGAGGCGGATTGCTTGTTTATGCTGCTGCATCCGTCCTGGTGTTGCCGAGGAGCGGGGAGGGCACGGGGAGGGGGGGGAAATGTTGTGAATGAGTGAGGCAGCAGAGCAGCTGAGTGAGACTAACAAGTGGTTGCCATGCAGCAGGAGCAAGCGTGCGTGCTTCTGGAGGGGGAGATAGAGAAACAGAATGATAATGAGTAGGAGGCAGCAAGTGAGGGAGCATGAGGAGAGGAGCCGTATCTCCGAGAAGAGACACATATCATCGCTTGATCCTGCCTCTCCCCCTCTGCCTCCCGGTTTCTCTCTCTGTCTCTCGCTCTGTGTTTAGATGAGAGGCTAGCGTGGCGCGTCCGGAATGCCAGCGATGGATGGATTCACGGATACGTGTCTGAGGACTCCGAGGAAGAGGAGTTGCCCGCAAGAAACAGCAGCAACAGGTCTGTAAGGATGGAACGATAATGACGGTGAGACGCCTGCTTTTTACTTCTTGAGACATCCTCGCTCGAGAATCTGCCAATGCGGTCTCTCTTTCACCCTACCTCACCCTCCCTCGCTGTCTCTCTCCCACACCATGCACACTTGTGCAGCGTCCTCCTCAGCATTCTACTTCCTTCGCCCCTCGTCTGTCTTTTCCCAATTCTGTCTGTTCATCCCCCCCGGTCCCCGTCTGTATGTACCCTCCCTCTCTCCCCTCCCCTCCTCTCGCACGAGCCACCTGCTGCTCGTGTTCATGTTAAAAAAGATTTGGGAGGAAAAGAATGACAGGAGCAGGCATGCACTTGTGTGACCACACCAGTTCTGGGATCATGTTTCGGTCAATCACCGCCGCGTTCCTCTCTAATGGAATTACAGTGACTGGCACGCAACAGGTAGAGAGCCCTTTTCCTCTAAAGCAAACATACGTAGCGTCGCATCTTCATGAGATGAGGCGCTTGCATAGACACATCACCGCTTTGCCTGTGTTTAACAGCCGGCTATGCGCTGCGACACGTTGTAATTCCAACTCGATTTAAAGGAATGTAGCCTTGGCATTGGCTCGTATCCCTTGAACCCCGCTTTCCTGCAGTCTCCCTCACTCTTCTGCTCGCGTTTGCCTTTTGAAATTTTTCTGCAAAATTCCCAGAGGGGCAGAGTGAGCGAGAGAGCGATCGAAGTCTCCGGACATCTGTTTGATACCACATTCAAAAGAGGCTATTTATAGAGACCTGTAACCCCCCCCCCCCCCCCGTGTTTCATGGTCAGCGCCTTTCAAAACATTTAAATTGCTCCTCATATCTGCGCCGTTGTTCCTCACAGCTTGCGCAGTGTGTGCATTAACTGTGATAGCATGTTGATTCAGTGAATTTCTCTCAACACAGCGCTAACCTGAAGCCATCATGTAATCTCTGTCCAGGTAACATGCAGGCTTCTAAACGCCTGACCCCATCAGAGGAGAGATGAGGCACCTAGATGCTGGTTTACCATGTGTAGCGTCCACTACAACCACTCCCTTGCTGCCATGAGCGGAAACGACATGATGGCGCACTCTCTGACTCTGGAGCAGAAGACGGCGTTTGCCTTCGTGGGGATGCTACTGGTGTTCCTGGGGCTGCTCATAGTAAGGTGTTTCCGGATCCTGCTGGACCCCTACAGCAGCATGCCTTCCTCCAACTGGGCCGACGGTATCGAGGGGCTGGAGAAAGGGACGTTCGAGTACGCCCTAACTTAACACAGGGACACACACGTCCATAGATGTCCTCGCAAACAGAACTGCCTATAGATATGTATACACACGAATACACACGCGCAAACACACACGAGCCCTGCACAACCATTGCACCTGACACTGACGCACCATTAAGACATCTCTCTGTGACGGAGCGAGCCAAGAGACTGAAGCTGTGTATGCTGTTAAATGTGTGTGTGCTGTTAGTTCAGAGCCAGTGTAGAGTCTCTCTACCGTATGTGACTACTTGTCTGTTGTTTGTGTGCGTCTGAGCGAGTGTGAGGCAGACGCTGTGTCATATCCTTTGCCCTTCTGCCAGGGGGGGTGTGCATTTCAGCTCATCGATTTACAAGGAAAGCGGCTGAAGCTCCCTTTAACCCACACCCTACAAGTTGAATGTCTGTAGAGGTGGTTAGAGGTGGATGCTCGTGGGACAGGGTGGGGATTTAGGGTGCAGTGGGATTATTCAGATGTAGTTTTGAAGACTCAGGGACAAGATTCCTTACGTGAAAACAGAGTGGTCGCACCTCTGCACAGCAGAGCTGTTCTGCACAAGAATGTATCTGGTTGGAAACAGGGTATTACGTGTAACTTGTGCTTTGTGGACAAATCAAATCGCGTCTGTTGGTGATCCAAAGGAATGCTGCTGCTGCTGCTGCTGCTGCTGCTGCTGTTGCTGCTGTTGCTGCTGCTGTGTGTACAGATTGGTCCTTTCCGTGGCGTGAAAGGCATTTCAACAAACTGTGATTTACATTATGGTGTTACTGTTTCTAAATGATGCAAAAACAGCTCTCAGAGCTTGTATTGCTGCTGCCTGTGAGTGATTGTACACTGTGTGTTGCCACAGTTACATGTCCGAGTGAAAGAGGAAAAACCCCAACTGTTTACTTTCGACAGTATGTCTGCAGAGACGTATGATAGTGTTGATTTATGGACTGCCAATTGTTCCGTCCGTCAAGCGTTCTGTCTAAAGGTTGGCTGACGCAAGCAAGCCAAAGAACTTTGAAGGGAAATGCGGATTACAAACTGGGAAGGACTCTCTCTCTCTCTCTCAGCGCTGCTAGTTTTCTAATGACAAGGATGAACTCTCACTACCTGCCTGCAGAGGAAAAAGGTCACATGGAAAACAGGGGTGGGATGTCTGTCAGCACTGCACCTGAACATCTTCCTCCTCCCGTTTCTCAGCCATCGTCACCCTCTCTCACCTGCTCTCTTCCTGCCCGACGGAGGAAGACCGGACAGTCGGAGACAGAGATTCGTTAATACGGCAGACCGGTCGAAGTCTTGAGTGTTCCTTTGCTAATTTCTACGGTCTACGGTTTCTCCTTAGTGCTGTGAATCTGCCTTACTGTGACCTTCAATGGGTTTATGTGCCTTCATCTAGAAACATTAGAGCACCTGTGTGTGTGTGTGCATGTGTGTGTGCGTGTGGGCGCGTGTGGCATATCATGAAGACAGATAATGCATCTCCTGACCTGTTGCTTGCTCAGCTGGTGGTAGAGTTTTCTCATTGATATAGATTTGATTCAATGATGTGAAATAAATACAAATTTATTCACTTTAAATATGGTCGGTCGAATCTCTGCTTTTCATTTTTTTTTTTTTTTATCTGCAGCGCACGTCGGGGGAAGAATAATGCTTGTGAGTTCAGTTGAGATCAAATTGGCTCGGTACTTTAGGTGACAGCTTTTGGTTGATGGACTGCAGAGGCTCAAATTAGAGCTTTTTTGGGGTTTGTGTTCTCTGCCTCTTCACTCTGGCAGTGGTTGTCTGACGTTTGCTGCAGCACAGACAGATCAGGACTGAGAGGCTGCATTGTAGCAGCGGTTCCCAAACTCAGGGTCCCGACCCCCCACCAGCATTACTATGTTGTTCTTCCTGGCCTCATGGGAACTGTCGCAGTGAGCTTGAATAATGGCCTCCTGCGCTTGAAGGAAGCAGTAGCATGATAAAATGTAGAATGTTAGCATAGACAATAAGGTCAGCGACACCTGTAATTTGCTATCCATGTTGAATTTTCTTGTGGAAAAGGATCACATGGCCAATCAGGGATGGACATGTCATGACTGTTAACGCCCAATCAGGGAGCTTCACTGTTTCCAAAGTCTCTGTTTCTGCTCGTTCACATTTACATTGGATTAGTTTGAACTAAAACAAATCCAGTCCGGCAGCATTTTCAAAAGTCTCCGTGTTAGGGTTCATAAAATGCAGGAGTTGTGTGGATGACAGACTTAATGAAGCAAAAAGTGATAAAGTGAAAACATTCTTGTGAATGTTTCACAGGAGCTGCGATTTTAAAGGTTGTATGAAAACCTTTAAAAAATATGTATATACAGTAGGCCTCTATCTCAGCACTCCATTTATGTCAGCAAAATGAAATAGTTTTTTTTTAGGTTTGGATTTATTATTTTAAAGAGTACCGAGTTAAAACATGTAAAGAACCAATAGAACAGTAGCCAAGCATTGAGGAGAAGAAAACGATAACGTTTTAAAAATACCATCATTAATAAATGGTTAATTTATAGTTAATTAAACTTTAGTGCATCGTTACTTCACTGTAAAAAACAAAACAATGAAATGCTTTATAAACCATTTATTAACCATTTATAAAGGATTATAAACATCAGTTGCAACTTAAACACAATAAACAGTTGCTTTATGAATGGTTTATAAAGCATTTCATTAACTAAAGTTATTTAAAGTTAAATTCGACATTTATTAATGATGGTTACTATGATGTGGTACCGAGTAAACTGAATTAGGCTATTAAGTATGAGTGATTATAATCTTCATTCAAATCGCTCGTTTCACAGAAACCTCCTGCAGTAACAGTGTTCACAATGTGGGTTTATTGTGCACTTCATCAGTTGTTCTGTGGGGTTAGTCACATCCAAGGAATATAAAAATGAAACGTCCACAAAATGTGTCACTCAGTCAGGTGTCGGCCTTTTACTTTGATAGAATAAGGTGTTTCTTAGGAACCACTGCGTTACAGCAATGCTAAAAGAAGAGGTGGTAGAAACGTTTCCAATCACGCTGTAGAAGTAGATTCTCATACAGGCCCTCCTGATGGGCTTTATTGCATGTGTCGTCGCCTAGAGAGAGAGAAAGCAGCTACTGTAGCAGCAGAAGGCGACACATACAGACATCCATTGACAGTCCTGTGGTGATAAGGCAGGTCCTGGTCTGCAGAGCCAACCACTCGCTCCTCCTGTGGCCAGCTGACACCCACAGAGGCCACGCTACCGCGCACACCTCCCCTCGGCACCCATCATTCGTCAGGAATGCAGTCATTGTTGCGCCATTATCTCGGTCACCTGTGTGACATCCTTATCTCAAATATGTTTTTAGCGGAAAAAAACACACGCTGCCCTTTTCCTCTTCAGCCAACATGCCCAGTGACCTCAGAGGAAGAACTGACGCGACCAGGAACAAAGATTATGAATCTGTCAAATTTTAACAAATGTGTCTGCGGTTCATGTTCATATCTCAGCATCTTATGTTGTCCGAATTGAATTTAAGATAAAAATACTTTCCCTTCTTTGATTGGATCAAAAGCAGAGACAACTGACCTCATCCTGGCATCCAAGAGTAAAAAATGATGAGGAAACATTTTCAGAGCTGCAACAATTAGTCGATTTATCGATAAGTCAAAAGTAATTCATTTGCCAACTGTTTAGAATCATTTGATCATTTATGAAGTGAAAATGTTGTTGGTTCTAGCTTCTTTAATATAAACGTTCTTTGTCATTTATGGCTGGAAATGAAGAGTCTTTGGGTTTTGGACTCTTCGATGAAGAAGAAATCTATTAATCATGAAATAATTGGCAGAATAATCAATAACTGACACATTTCAATCAGTGCCCACAGTTGCAGCTACACTGTGCATATATTCAAGTGATCCCCTCACATTATTCTGCCTGCAGCAGCTAATAGACATCCGGAATAATCCAAATGACTTGAAATATACTCTCTTGTAATTTCCTTCCTTTAGGGACACGGATGTAGTTCTGCTTTGGCTGCTGCATTTACAGAAACGAGGACCCGAATGCTTACAGAATCTTTGTTACATAGTATAAGACCAATGAGTCAGCTGAATAGTGAACCTTAGCTTTTGCTGATTATCAATCATCAGTTTTATTGCTATTGGTCTTCGGACCTCACAAGCTACGTCCTTGATTTATTGTGATAAGACCCGTAGATACAATAGCCTTTCTATTACCGAAAGCAATCCAAACAGCTCTAAAAGGGCTGTAATATACATTTGATGGTACTTTTAGTGCACCAATCCCAAAATTAGCTTGAGGCAATCAAGTCAGTGAAGTGGTGAACACTGTAGTCAACATGTTCTTTTCTTTTATTGAAAAGAAAACGCGTCATCAGTTCAGAATCAGCCGATCTTCAGCTCGTGACCAACGTTTACACAAAATCTCTTGCACGTCTGTGAAATGTTGCTTTTTGCGTAGGCCCCTCCCACTGCCACGCCCCCACTATTTTCCATAGCATGAACGTAAACACACGTCTTCACACACACTTGACCTCCACGGCAAATTTCAGCCTCGTAGGACAAAATCTATAGCTTCCAACAGATGGGAAATCCTGAGCGGAGCAGCCGACAGAGCTGCTGGTCGCAGCAAAACAGGCTATTTTTATCCTTTATGTACCATTTTAGATTCACACTACATAAAAAAACTGTTTCCCACCGGATATAGTGAAGAATTCTGCTGCTGCTGCTGTAAATGTTGACCAAGGTGACACAGACTTACAGTACTTCCTCTCCTTGCTGGCCTGCGCTGGTGTGGAGCCTGAGCCGAGGCTGCGGTGCATTTTGGACTTAAACACACTGACCACCTCTCTGTAGGTTGATTGGTCAATGATTACCCACCCTGACATAAATGAATGTTTTGGAACAGTTATTAATGATTATAAAGTTATTATGTTTAATAATTTACTATTAATCCATTCAAAATTGCTCTTGACTATAGAGTAATGTGCTCAGAGCTCAGATATCCTTTTCCTGGTGGTGTGTTGAGTTTCTCTAAACTGGCGATAGAAAAGTTTTTGCGTATCAATTTAAAGTAAACGTTGAATTCACAGCGTAATTGCTCTGGAATCTGGGCGTCATCAGCATTTAGACTGGCTCCCTATAAACCTCGACTTCACGATGCAATCCTGTCTGCCACCAGACACAAAATCTCGCAGGATAATGAGGAAATGTTGCAGCCCGGCACCATTTCTACCTGCTTTCATGACTCCAGTAGAGACTTAAAGAATAGATAAACTCACGGCAAGCAATCCATTTGTCTTTGTGACTGAGGAAACATCACACATTAATATTCAAAATGAACAAATTAAAACAAATAATACGACTAGGAATCTTTATTTCTTGTTTGGAACCATTCTAAACAAGGTTACAAGGTGCTTGTACAGTGAAATAAAGTAAAACACTGTTCAGATGAATTGAAGTGATGCAAATACACAACACCAAATTAAAAACATAAAAGACGGTAATGCCAAAACAATGACAAGACAACATTTATCACCGAACACTGAGCCAAGAAAAACTGCAGAGTTTACTTGACCAGCCGGAGGCCTTCTAATTCAAAACATCATTTTATTTAAAAAATGAGCTTTTTAATGTGATTTTTAAAGTGTAGCCAAGCGGAGGTCCTCCGGCAGGCTGTTCAGAGTCTTGGGGCATTTAAAGTGAGGGCCAGGTCACCTAACTAGACGACCAGCAGAGCCGTATTTGAGGACTTCAGGTTACGGCTTGGCACATATGAGACCAGGAGCTGGGTGAGGTGTCTTGGTAGCAGACTGTGAAGAGATTTAAAAGTCAACAATGAAATCCTCAAAATGATTCACAACAAAGTGGGCTCAACATTTTGCCAAATATTTTTAGAGAACTATGTACAGAAAAGTTTTTACATTAGATTTACTTCAGTGAAACATTGTTGGAGGACGAATGTATACGCATGTATTATAAGGGCTGTCTTAGTAAAGTGCCTCTGACAGGGCGGGCCACGGTCCAACAGCTCTGACAGTCCAGAAGTATCGCTGGCGTATCGAGTCCAGACTGTGGGATAGTTAGCAGAGCCTGAGGATCTGTATGATATATGGGAAAGTTTTACTGCGTGAGGTAGTTCTTCTCTTTCTATTTTTGGGTTCACTTGATTCGGTCTCTGCAGGATTATAGCGCAGAGCAGCCATTAACCCTCCACACAGACCCTAACCCTCATTAAAACTCCCTTTTGTTTTTATTCTAACTTCTCTTGTTTGAAGCCTAATGAGATCAGTGGGTAGAATAAATTCCATGAAGATTGCAGTTTAAATCCATATCTGATGTGTTTGATAAGTAATGGGTACTTCAGATTTCTCCCTCTGCTTTTATTATCCTAAATCATATTTTTCTGTCGCACTTCAGTATCAATCAAACAGGCGTTGGGTTGTTCTGATATCTTCATTTGTTTTACATTGTTGTCTTATCTCGTTGTGTGTGTACCTCAGGGGATATCAGTCAAAATCATGTTTGTTTATCCATTAAAATATTGAACTCGTCAAGTTTTTCAACAAAGCACCAGAGGTGGCAAAAGTCTACAGATTCTTTACTCTAGTAGAAGTAACAAAGTACAGGCTCTGAAATATATTCAGAGTATCAAAGTAACCAGTTTCCCTCTGAAGGACATTTCTACTGGCCTTTTCTGTGCAAAGCTAACTGAAGCTCACATCATATTGATATAATTCAAAGACTATTAAGGTTAAAGGTAGAACCAGTAGGGTTTGTCCCAGCTGTTCCTGAACGCACCACAAAGATTGAGATAGTTAATTGTTGAGTTTCATTCCCAGGACGTCTCATAGACACATGCTGGTTTGGTAAAGAGTCCCGAGCAGCAACAAAGTGAGAAAATAAGAAAATCCAGGCAGAGGGCTGCAGGGTGTCTGCAGTGAGACAATAATCAAATCACTTTGATTTATATAGCCCAAAATCCCAATCACATTGCCTCAGTGGGCGATACAATCAATACAGCGTGCAACATCCTCTGTCCTCAGACCCTTTTCTCCCAGAATCAAGCCGCCCTCTCTGCCTGTTTCCGTCTTCTTACGTCTTGTCGTCTCACTACGTCTGCTGTGTGTGATGTGCACTGATGAATGTTGAAATCAGTCTTGTGATGCTGGGAAGGCGGCGTGCCATGACGCAAAATTGAAATGATCACTTATTTACCTCATATGCCTTACAACTAAAGTAACAAACCTGTTGGGAGGAAATGCCAAAAGTTGTCAGAAGATCTACTTAAGTACATAAACACATTTGTACTTTGTTACTTTCCACCCAGAGATATGTCATTTAATTTCTGACTGATTTAATCAGCAGGCAGATGTTGATATTGGCTGCAGGGTTTAACCTGCCCCTTCATATATTGCAGCCCTTTAAGACGTCTTATCAGGGATCCTGTCTGCTCATATCTACGCTTAATAACGCTTTTAACGTTGCAGTGGTTCAATAAATGCTACACAGAGTTGCTTTCTGCCTCTTTCGAGCCCTTTGGACATTCACTTGAGTGCAGAGCCGCCTGTTCTGTCCAAATCGGAGCATATGCGCCTGCTGCCGCGAACTCGCCCTATAGGCTCAACAGTTCTCTGAGGAACATTGCATACTGTGAATTTACTCAAGCAGAGCTGAAAAGAAGTCCAGCAGGCCCGATGATAAAAGGGAATCACCTTAATCTGGAGTCCGGACTGTGGGAGAGGGAGCAGGGCCTGAGGATCTCGAACTGCACCAAGACAACTGCAGTGTCGCATGAGACGAGACCTAAACAAACAAGACGCAGAAGTGAGACAGAGGCAGAGGGGGAGAGTTTTATTGTTATACATCCCCATGTGGAAAGTTTTCTTTCTCCGGCATGACTCAGTTTATTTCTTGAACAAAAATCGCACCGACGTCGAACCACCGTGTTCCCAATCTGATAACACTTGTGCAATTGATTGCTTCCTTTCGATCTGCACACGAAAACACGTGCTGCTTTTATTTTCCAGCCGGCGATACAGCCAAGGTCAGATTTCCAGCCATTAGCCTGCCTTTCACTGTGCGCATAAATCACGGCGGTGTATCAGTAATAAGGAAGTTTACCTGTTAAGAGGTCTTTTAAAGGCACTTCAGAAGTCAGGTGGCTTCAGAGAAGTGCCTCCGGCGTGTTCCTGTAATTCATGGTCTCATATTAACTCTCATTTTACTCATGAGGGCGGCTGTTTCTTGCGTGCTACCACCAACTTTGTGGCAAACAGAATCATTAGAGATAACATTTAGCAGATTAGTTACCCAATAGCTTTGTGAATACAGGATGGATTTCCCTCGTTATCACACTACTTCTATTAATCATATCCTACTGCTTATGTGTGATATGAGATTGATATTATCTTAAGCATTTTCCACCACAGTCGTACACATCATAAAGTGTCTGTAACCTTGAAACTTTTCCGTCTTGGTTAAATTAGTGTCCATGTGGACGTCTCCCGATGATTCATCCAAAAGGGCCCACAGGGTCTGAGGAAATACCGTCTACAGCCCCATAAACTGCAGCCACAGAACAACATGTGCTGTTACCCTGCACTTCACACAACAATATTAGTAATCAATTCTCCAGAACTCAGGCAATGAGCGCCTTTATCTCTCGTTCGGCGTTTATGACTTGGTTAATCGTTAAGCAATGCCTTTGTGTCCCCTGGGATGGAGCAAGGACATATCTGACAACCCTCTGTCAGTTTTGTGAGGGTTGATCCAGAGAGTTAGCCAATGGCTGGCAGCCATGGTATAACCCTGGGACGCTGGGTATAAAGGTAGGCCGTCTGAGACCAACCAAGCTTACATGCAAGGAGCTCAGAGCGGAGATCTCTATAAAGCTAATCCTATCCTCGTCTATATGTTACTAAACAAGGATAACCCTGCCAGTTGATGCTCTGCTCTTTATTGTTGGATGACAGAAGACTTAAGAACTACATCGCGGTTTCTATCCTCGAAAATCTGAGAGTCTCCTTTCAGAATCCCTGATGGAGAGATCCAGATCTAACGGAGGGGAGCATGTTAACAATGCTTATGACTCCACTCTGGATGAACCTCCTCACTACGAGGAGGCCAGCCGGGCGGTCCGGCCCTCGGTGGTCAGCGCCTTCGGTCACGATACGTTGGACCGAGTGCCCAACATCGACTTCTATCGCAACGCAGGCAGTGTGAGTGGACACCGGGCTGTGCGACCATCCCTGCAGGAGCTCCACGAGGTGTTCCAGAAGGTGAGCGCACGCCACTTATGTTCTCTACATCTGTTTCTGTTCTGTTGAATAGTCTGCACACTTTCCTTCCTTCATTAGGTATGTTTGTCCTTCACCTCACCTTCATCACCAAAGTGTTTTTTTTTGCCTGTTTTTGTCCCTGTGTCCCACATTCGAGTCGCTGACTCTGTAACTGCCGTCTTTGTTCTGCTCCTGTGCAACGCAGTCCATTCGCTCAGGTTCAAGACTCCAAAGAGAGCGAAATGAGACATTTTACAGTTGTTTAATCATTCCAACATCATAACTCTCAGCGTCCACAGTTCAGTCATAAATCTCTGCCTAAAAAGGACACTGAAAGTTATTTCTGGAGCACAACAGCCATCATCAAACTTGACACACTTAACAGTTTTTAGTGCTTTTTACTAGGCCGTTATACTGCCGTGTGTTGCAAAAGAGACGGGGTTATAGGTCATTAGAGTTTTATAGGTTGAACTAGGTTAGCGCTTCTGAACTGACAAAAACAGGACAGATCTTTCACAAGCCCTCCACGGCGGGAAATGAAAGAAATTAGGTGTCGTTCCAGTTTAAGACCGATTGCAAGACGAAGTGTAAAAGTGTAAGGTCATCTATCACCCAGTCATCAGCAGCCTGACAGAAAGGTCTTGGCACGTTTCACCGAGAAGCAGTGATCCACAAGAATCCCCAAATTAATCACGGAAGACTATAAACCGCTGACTCACAGTTTGTTGCTGCGATCTTCACTTTTGTCCAAATCTCTGTCTCTAAGTAAATGACTATAAAACATATCCGAGTGCTCTCCTTAAATCAGACGTCAGGGTGTAGGGAGAGTCTTTCAACAGTCGGTTTTCACCTTAATGGAAAGTTGAAATGAGGTTTGAACATTTTTCTCTTCACTTTACAAGGACAGACACACAGCAGTGTAATGATTCTGCAGATGCTTTATCAAGCTTCACCCAAAATCAAACCGCCACGGTCTCCTCTCACTCTCGCAAGAGAAAGTCAAACACTCATCTCTACAGCAGAGGACAGAAAACACTTTGCACCGGAAGCCACAATGTTTTACTGATGATGCTCTTTTGCATCAAATATGAATATATCCCAGTTCGTGATAATGTATTCTTTCCCTTGTATTAACATCTACTTTTTCCCACCAGAATGGAGGGATCTCTGTGCCAGACACTGTGGCGGACGATGGCGAGGGGAGTAGCGGGACGCCCTATGACCCCGATCTGGAGTCTGCCGTTCCCATTGACAAAGGAGGTGTAAAGTTTGGCTGGATAAGGGGCGTCCTGGTGAGTTATGTTGGGTCATGGCGGGCTCCCTCTGCTCTATAGAAACGGGGTCACTCTACATAGCTGGGGCCGGGGCAGGAGGAGGCTCCATGTGGTTCGATAACACAGCTGGGCCAAGCGGGACTTTTAAGATCAGGATTCAGGAGGGATTCTTGTTCTTATTCTTAGATTTCAAAAAGACCCCAAATATTTTGTTAGAACACACTCGCACGTTTCAGTTTGACATCACTGTGTTTCTATCGCCCACTTTACATAAAGAGAAATCATCAGTGATGAAATGTAACTAAGTACATTTACTCCAGCACTGTACTTAAGTACAATTTGAGGTACATGTAATGTCATTGAGTATTTCCATTTTCTGCTACCATGTACTTCCATTAATTTGGAGGCAAATATTGTAATTTTTATTCACTTTCTTTACTTGATAGCTTCAGTTACTAGTTACTTTGCAGACACAGCCAAAAAACAGAATAAAAAAAAATTGACCCATCAATGAGATTAAAACAAAATAATAAATACATAAATAAATAAATTCTCTTTTCCCAAAGCAATAGTTTACACCATACTTTTACTCAAGTATGAGTCTTGGGTAGTTTTTATGACAGTGCTTTTGCTTCCCTCGAGTGTTCCCATTATAGGTTACTTGATACGTCCACTCCACTGCATGTTGAGGGCAAATATTGTACGTTTTACATTTAGATTAGAACTTTAGTTACTAGTTACTCTGCAGATGACATGCTGCATCAGAGCCATGTTATTGTAGTGGCAATCACATTTCACTGAATCCCATAATCAGAAAAAAATGCTGAATTTTAGTTTGATCATCGGTCGACCCATTAATACATACGTGTACATAATTAGTATTTTACTCATCCTTGTACTGAAGTTCATTTAATATCAGGTAGTTTAAGACTTTTACTCAAGTACTATTAGTACGTGTGATTTTTAAGTAATGTTTTCAACACAATCTCTTTACGGTACTTTTTACAACAATGGAAATCATGACCCACACTGAAGACTTTTGAATTTAAATTGTTCTTCTCATCCACAGGTGAGATGCATGCTGAACATCTGGGGTGTCATGTTGTTCATCCGTCTGTCCTGGATCTTTGGTCACGCAGGCTGGGGTGAGTCGGGGTTGTGTTTCCTTTTCTTCTTACATTGCTCGCGCTGTTATGGAGCAGCGGTGGGTTGGTTCCCTCCAGATTCTGTATGTGATACACACAAACTGAACTTGATTGAGGCAACCCGGCCCGACACATCCTACATGTCTGTTTTAGGAGATGTGGGTGCTGCTGCCAGTGATTCTCGACAATTGAAGGATTATACAGTCCTCCAGTCATTAGGGAGTGATTGAATTGGGACAGATTCCACTGAACGAGCCTTTTCTGAGGTTCTTTAATGATCTAAACTTGCTGAAGGACTTTTCTGAGAGCCAAATGAGCAGTGTGTGTGTGTGTGTGTGTGTGTGTGTGTGCGTGGGTGAGAGAGAGGGGCAGGGAGAAAAGGGGAAATTGTGTAAATGGCTTCATGAGTGTGTTCATTGCTTAAGAACCTATCGATCGGCAGCAGCTTCTGTTCAGGCGGCGTAACTAAATGGTTTTGAGAAGCAGAAAAAAAGCTGCAGGGAGAGCAGGTAGAGCAGCCGGCTGTAAGTTAGAGCCCACAGGCTCCTGTGGGAGTCTGACTCTCTGTCTGTGTTTAAAGGTGACTGTGAGGAGGAGGGTTTCATTTCACAGTCAGAATGCTTCATGACTGATTGCTTAAATATTATGCCTGAGTATGTTGTCATTTAAAAACAGATATTTTGAGCTTTTCTGTGTGTGTGTGTGTGTGTGTTGCAGGTCTGGGAATCGTGGTTATTGTTCTCAGCTGTGTGGTCACCACCATCACCGGCCTCTCCATGTCTGCAATCTGCACCAACGGTGTGGTCAGAGGAGGTAAGACAAGACACTCATAAACCGAGCCACTGCAGCCAGTTTAAACATTATTTATGAATGCATACAGCCTGAGATAACACACACTCGTCCTGACATAAAATCTTTCACCGAGAGAATGGATTGACCCGGAGGACACTCCGTGGAGATAAAGACACAGGGCTTAAATCTGCACCTGAATGTCACCTCTCGAAGCCTTTTCTCTGTTTTACAGCCAGCCTGCTGAACCTGTCCCGACATCAGATCAATGAATCAATGACGAGGTGATTAATCATCCACCATCCATTCGTTCTGTCATTTTCAGGAGGAGCCTACTACCTGATATCTCGAAGTTTGGGACCAGAGTTTGGCGGGTCGATCGGTCTGATTTTCGCCTTTGCCAACGCGGTGGCTGTATCCATGTACGTGGTGGGATTCGCTGAGACTGTGGTCGACCTGCTCAAGGTGTGTGATGTCATAATGATCAGGTGACTGTGGCAGGAAGTTTGGAAACGTCTCAGTCCAATATATCTGACCCTGATGTTTATCATGTATGCCAATTATACAGTGTCAATATGTCCACCTTGTAATGACACTGCTATGAATAACTGATTAAATTAGTGTCATTGTCATATGTATTAAAACATATTTTTAAAAGATAATGGAATAATGTACTTGCAGTGTATTACTAATTAAATCAAATTATATATTCTCTAAATAATGACAAATATACCAGTAATTGACCTTCTTCATAGATTATAGAAATATTACCATCTGTTTTCCAAAAATATATTATTGAATTATGCTAAATATACTATAAAGAAGCAGTTTATAAAAATAGGTTTAAAAGTTTAAAAAAATCGATCAACATACAGCGTCAACAGGGTGTGAAGAAACTAAAGTTTTGACGTTATGCCAAAGACTTCTACCTGCTGTGTTGCAGAGATTTCTGCTGAAGTTAGCATGCTAACCAGCTCGCCCAACCCAAAATACCACTTTGCACCACAGGAGGCGATAGTCCAATATAATACATACTGTATATGCCACCAGCACTCTGCTATTTTTCACACGCTCTATTGATTTGAAGTCTGATAACAATAAAATAAAATAAACCAGGGATAGCGAGCCAGGAGCAGCAGCTGGCTGGGGTTGTGCTGCCTCGGAATACATTTCAGTAGATATTACCAATGTTTTATCAAAATGTACATTCATTTTACTTTGTTTTTATTATTCATATTAAGGCAATATATTGTGCAATATCAACAAGATATTGGCATGTACTATCAAATATATGTTGCAATGTATTTTTAATATATGACATTACATTTTACCGTAAATGTCAATACTTGTTCTATAACTCACCCGTGCCTCTTCCTCTACACTCAGGACAATGATGTCCTCATGGTGGATGAAATCAATGACATCAGAATCGTTGGCTGTATCACAGTGGTGCTGCTGTTGGGCATATCAGTTGCAGGAATGGAATGGGAAGCCAAGGTGAGAACAGTGCGCTGGTTGCTCGCCAATCTCCGTCCTTGTTGTTGTCCAACCATAACTTTTATCCCTTTAATTCTTTTGTCCCCGCAGGCACAGATCGTTCTGCTCATCATCCTCCTGGTGGCCATAGTGAACGTGATTGTGGGAACATTCATTCCTGTGACGGAGTCCAAGAAAGCCACGGGCATCTTCAATTATAACTGTAAGACATTTTAAAGGATCCTCAAAGGAAAAGTTCACCCAAAAGTGAAAATTCAGTCATTATCTGGTTTTATAGATAACAAAACAGTTGTGGAGAAAAAGCGCTGCAGTTTTATCCAGCTAAAGAGGCTGAGGACCCAAAAAATCAAAAAGGCTCCATACAGCTCCCGTGTCTGCATTTATCCAGGTCTCCCGAAGTCCTGAGATCCTAAATTGATTTGAAAATATGTTATTTACACCCTTTTGTGGCTGAAATCTTTTCTGTAGCCAACTGGCTAAAAGCATTAGCAACCAGCCCACTGAATGGTGTAAAAAGCATCTTTTCAAAGCAAGTTGGGAAACTTGGATTATGCTGAAAAACCTGCATGGAGCCACTTTAAAACAAGTCCCCATCTGCTTCAGTCGTTTAGGGGAATGTTGCGACACACTTCCCTCTTCAGTTTTCATTTTTGAGTGAACTGCTCCTTTAACAAAAAAAAAAAAAAATTGAAGATTTGAGTCGTTCACAACTTTACTGTTCACCTAAATTCTCTTTCTCCCCTCTGTTTCTCTTCCCTCTCTCACTCTCTTTTTCACAGCGAAAATATTCTTAGAGAATTTTACTCCAGATTTTCGACACGGGGAGACCTTCTTTTCGGTGTTCGCCATCTTCTTCCCTGCTGCGACCGGAATCCTGGCTGGAGCCAACATCTCTGGAGACCTGCGGGTAACATTTCACAGAATTTATTACTGAAGACATAAACAAGTAAACCTCTGTTGTCTAAACACTTATTCAATCATGGCATCATTTTTGGAAGCTACATTAATCAAATGCATTCAATGATTAACACTTTTTAATCTTTATCTTTTCTACTCAAACGATTTTCTTCTAGAATGTGGTTTGTTTAATCACAGATGTTGTTTTACAGGACCCCCAGGCAGCTATCCCTAAAGGTACCCTGCTGGCCATCCTGATAACGGGTGTCACCTACCTGGGTATCGCCCTGTGTGTCTGTAAGTACAGTAATCCATGAGATGCAACTCCAGTACCCACTTCACTGATTTTGCATTTGTGTTTTTCATAAGAAGACATTTCTTCATATTTCTGTAAGGTTGACTGTTAGACAAAATGAATCCTCAGCAGTGCATCTGTTTTTGTCTCTGACGAATCAGCTGCCACTGTTGTCCGCGATGCCACCGGAAACATTAATGACACCGTTACTCCTGGAGTACCATGCACCGGTCCATCAATAGCAGCTTGTGAGCTCGGCTATAATTTCTCCTCCTGTGCAGAGACAGAATGCGAATTTGGCCTGATTAACAACGTTCAGGTACACAGCCTCACTCAGTCTCATCCACATGGAAGAAAAGTGTCTCTTTTTTCATCTTTAATGCTCTCCTCTACTCACCTCTGGTTCAGGTGATGACCCTGGTATCTGGCTTCGGTCCCCTGATCATTGCTGGAACCTTCTCAGCCACCCTTTCATCAGCCCTGGCTTCCCTCGTCAGTGCACCCAAAGTCTTCCAGGTCAGTAATAAATGCACCGCTCTGAGATACAACTCCCGAAAACAAAAACAAAACTATTTTTTTTCTAATGCAAGCTCTGTCTCGCCTCAGGCTCTGTGTCAAGACAACATCTACAAGATCCTGCACTTCTTTGCCAAGGGATACGGCAAGAACAATGAGCCAATCCGTGGCTACATCCTCACATTCATTATATCAGTGGCCTTCATTCTCGTCGGTCAGTTCAACAGTTTGTCACGGCACGGCCATAACATCTTAACAGTTGTACAATAACTAAAACCTTGTGTTACTAACAAACATCTGGTGACTGTTTACTGGCTTCATTAGCAGAACATGACTTTTATCAATTTGCCTGAGGCTTTATTTTTTTTTCCTCCACAGGTGACCTCGACACCATCGCTCCCATCATCTCAAACTTCTTCCTCGCATCCTATGCTCTCATCAACTTCTCCTGCTTCCATGCATCCTACGCCAAGTCTCCAGGTCGGTCTCCACACGCACGTGGAATTTGCCGAACACATGTGAAAATCACAATTTCACAAGTGCATTTCAGATGTGCAGCAGACTTTTTCAGAATTGATCTTTTTCAAATTTCCACATGTGAAATGTATACTTTCACGTGTAAATTACATTCATAACATTCACATCGCTGGCTTTTTTCACATGTTAAATGGAATTCCCTCGTGTGAAAACAAAGTATGCCACATGAGACTATGAATTAAATTTGAATTGAAGTACAACCACTACATTTTTTTTAATGTGGAGTAGAAATAAATCATAAGTTTGTGAACATGTGAACTGAACTTTTTACACATGTGAACCCAAATTTTAACATGTTAACATGTAAGATATCAAGTGGACATTTTGAAAATGGCTTTGTCTTAAATGAATGTGAAATTAAAGGTTTTCATTTTCATTACATTTTTCATTTTCATTCAGATTTTCACTCATTTTCACATGTGGGCAATAAAGAAATGTCACATGTGAACTGATTTGTTTTTTTGTTCCCTATTAATTCATATTCCCACATGTAAATTACATACAGTCATATGTGATTGGCTTTTTTCCACATGTGGGAACATACGTAGTTGTCCGTTACAATTTGTTTCCCATCACTTGTCCAACAGTGTGCAGTCATAAATGTGGTCTTTCCTCTGTGATGTTGTTTCCCAGGTTGGAGACCAGCGTATAAATACTACAACATGTGGCTGTCCCTGTTGGGTGCATTGCTCTGCTGTGTCGTCATGTTTGTCATCAACTGGTGGGCCGCTCTCCTCACGTACGGCATTGAAATCCTCCTCTACATTTATGTCACAGTCAAGAAGCCAGGTGAGCTGTGTGCACGTGTTTGGATGTACGTTCATGATGCCTGAGTGCTTGAACTAACCTGTGAGGACTCTGCTCTTCTCTCCAGATGTGAACTGGGGTTCGTCCACGCAGGCGGTGACGTTTGTGAGCGCAGTCGGTAACGCTCTGTCTCTGTCTGGTGTCAATGATCACGTCAAGAACTTCAGGTGAAATTTCAGAACAATACAAGTTTTACAAAAAAAAATGTCCTTTAAGGGACAGTTCACCGCAAAATCAAAGATCCATATGTTTCCACTAAGCTGCTGTGCTATTTACCCATCGAGATTGTTTAAGTCTTGGCTAATGAGTTTTGCAAATGTCGTCCGTAGAGATGTCTGCTTTCTGTCAAATATAATGAAACTACATGGCCTCAGTTTGTGGTGCTCAAAGCGCTACAAATGATACCTTTGAAAAACTCAACAACAATGTCTCTTTCCAGAAATCATGACCTGGTTACTCAATATAATCCACAGGCCTTTCTGTTTTACACAGGAACTATTTTCTCTCTGTACCGCTGCGCAGAAGGAATTTTTGCGTCCGTCTCGGCTGAGCTGTAACATTTGCTAGTGTAGTAAGCTTAGTTCGCTAACGGACTGAGTGCCATTATATTAAAGAGAAGGCTGACACTTCCTCAGAAAATATCTTCAAAACTCTGTAGAGCTCTACAGAGAAGTTTTTGATTTTTGGGGGAACTGTCCCTTTAACAGTATGAAATATAAAAAACATTTTAAATGTAACACATTCTTGTTTCGTTCCTCAGGCCTCAGATCTTAGCACTGACAGGCGGAGCCCGGAACAGACCGGCTCTCCTCGACCTGGCTCACTCCTTCTCTAAGAACTATGGACTGTGTCTCACCTGTGAAGTCTTTGTGGTAAGGTTATATCGTAATTTGCGAACGCACAACGATGGCAATAAGCAAGGCAGGGCATTTCATCTTCCCCAAGTCTTTATTTAAAGATCAACCTTCTATTTAAGTCAAGATTTGCACATCGGGCAAATTTAAATCGTGCAGAGTGCAGACATCACTCGCTGCGGATATTTAGGTGAATATCAAGCAGGGATGAGGGAAATGCCAACTGTCTGGACACCTGAGACAAAAGTTCGGGTTCATTTGTGTCCCCTGAATATAAAAAAAGGTGCATGTAGGACGTCTTTTACTCTCAAACACGCTCACACAAGTACTCACACACGGCTGTTTGTTTGTGATGTCTTCAGGGCCCGAGATCGGAGGCGCTGGAAGAGATGAACTCCGGCATGGAGAGGAACCAGCTGTGGCTGAGGAAGACCAAACGCAAGGCATTTTACGCTGCTGTGGCCTGTGACGAGTTCAGGCAAGGTGCAGAGAGCCTGCTGCAGGTCAGTGTGGTCACCATTCACAAAACAAACCAGCTAACCCAGAAACACTCATGTTTAACCGGGGAGTTTTGATCAGAGGGAAACGGCAGCGAGTATCTATTGCCGTGTTATGACTCTTGAACCTGTTCAGGCCGGAACATTGGTGCAGGAGGAGGAAGAGGGGAGAGTTAATGAGGAGCAGGAAAACAGTGTTATGGCTCTGGCTATCGCACGTCGGAGATAAGGCCCCGGTTTATTGTCAGGATTGCTTACTTCAAACGGCACAGCAGATTAAAAGCTATAATTGATTAACACTGCGCTGGATGAGTCCCTGCAGACACGGTGAGATCTGCTGAGCGATCCAGTCATAATTCCTGGCAGTAAAACAGCTTCACAGACTTCTTGTCTGAGGACGTTTTGAAACTTCAGGGAGATTTCTTTTCTCTTTTTCAGTTAATGGGCACACCAGGTTTTACCGCCGCAGGGTGACATGGTGCCTGAGTTGCTTCAATTAACTGATTTGGGTGGATTTGAATCTTTATGCAGTGCATGTCCTGCTTTCCCCCACAGGCTTCTGGTCTCGGCCGTATGAAGCCAAACACATTAATGATCGGATTCAAGAGGAACTGGAGGACTGCAGGCACAGAGGGAGTGCAGACTTATGTGGGAATACTGCAGTAAGTCACCAATTAACACACATAAGCACACATGAGAATAATGCACTCATGTAATTAACATAAATTGGAGATCTGTATGTTGAACTGGTGTCCTGAGTCTCTTTTCCCTTTCGACAGCGATGCGTTTGACTTTGAGTACGGGACACTGATTCTGAGGATGGACCAGGGACTCGATGTGTCGCACCTTGTCGAGGCAGAAGGTCAGTACGAAAACTTCAGCGTGCTTTAAGAAACTCCTGTGTCAGCGGAGGTTAGGCAGGAGCACAACAACAGGAAGCATGTGGCCTTAAAACTGTAGCATGAAATGAATAAAGCAGCAAAGATTGATACAATGCAGCCGAAAAAACATATATATGTAAAAATAAGATACATACTCGTAATAAAAGCATTTAACACACATGTAGGAGAGAAATCATTTGTGCCATTTGTAAATGTGTTTTTAAGATATTTAAGTCAACCTGAACTGAACTACAGAGAGAACAACAAAAGTAGTCGTCTTTTAAAGCGGCACTGCTGCGGTCAACAACCCACAGGAACTGATAAGAGAAAATAACGCTGATAAGAAGATATACTCTGTCCTGTAGATTACAGGGATGTATTAAGGTCAGATAGTTAGGATGCTAAAACAACTACCAGTTTACTGCTGTGCCTCTGCAGAAATCTTCACGATAACAAAGATAATGGGCGGCTGTAGCTCAGGAGGTAGAGCGGGTCATACAGTAGTCGCTGGTTCGAACCTCCCGGCTGCAGGACGAAGAATCCTTGGGCAAGATAATGTCAATAATAGCATAATTAATACCTCTATTGTAAAGACATTCATAAGCACTTGTAAGAAACCAGTGAAGGCTGAGGCCTTGATTCCAGGGCTCTGCTATCTTTCTTAAAGGCCAATAAAAATAATCTTTAAAAAATGTTACTAAGGGCATTATAAAACATTTATTAACGTTCATAAAGTACTGTACTGGCTTTAGAGTCGCTCGTCTGGGGGTCCACTATACGGAAAAAAGAGTTTGGAGATTTTGTTTCCTACTTTCTTTCTGGTGACTTCTAGAGAATGAAAAGAGCAAAATGATTTTAATTTTAATTCTCAGGATACAATGCAGAATAATTCGCCCCCCCCCCCCCCCGCCCGGCATAAAGTGCCGTTCAGTCTTCATTCTTACATTCACGTTGCGGCCCTGCCCTCAGAGAGTCTGTGCCTGTTCGCCTCTCGATGGTTATTGACGTTGGTGCGACCCCTGAGATCAACCATCAGAAAATACGATGCAGCAGATTTGACAAAATACCAGCCGCTTCTCTGTCAAAGTTCCCATAGGAACCCTGATTAGAGTATTAACTGCATAATAAATGATGTATTGTTCTTATTAAAGCAACAAAATGTAAAGGTTTAACAATGTCACAATAGAAAACTACTGTCAGTAATTGTAAGAAAATCTTTTTATAAGCGTTCTTAAGCGTCTATAAACTGTTATTGTTTAGGTTTCTTAAAAGAACTTACAAATGTTTTATTATCTAACAGTGAGAGCTAATAAGGGCCCCATTACCTATTAACTGAGGCTTATTACAGGGACCCTAATTCAAAGTGTTGCTGAGGATCCTCATAAAGCCACTCATATTCACAGTGATTACATGTTTATTAATAAAGTGGAAATCTGATTCTGTCTTTCAGTGGAGATGCTGAAAGCAGCAAAGGAGCAACAGGCGCTGGACAATGAGGCGATGCCAAACGGAGGCAAGAAAGGAATGTTCAGGAAGTCCAGGAAATCCTCGACGCATGTGCTCGCAACCAGAGGTACGCTATCTCAACAGAGGTTATTTCTGTCTGTCCGAATCTTACACGACAGTTTAAAGCGTCAGGAGATGAGCGTATCCGTCTCCCGCTCCTCCGCACACTCGTCTTTCCACTGAGATAACATACATTTAACGAATGAAGCCAATGACACACATCTCTTTTTGGAAACGTCTCCACACTCCCATTGAGACGTAATTGAATCAAGCGCTCCCACTAAAGATGACTCCGAGGGTGTAATCCAATAATATGGTCCCTTTCGTTCCAGTTTGGAGAGCATCTCTTAAGAGCAGTCCTTTAACCCAGACAGCAGAGGGTGCTTGCAGCCTCTCACTCAATCTGTCCGTGTCTCTACACCACACACACACATACACAGACACAAACGCGACTGAGCTGCGTCTTGGCAGGACTGCGATGGTCGTTAGTATGCAATCTGAATCCCACTCACTGGAACATTAAGCCTGAGAGATGGCTGTTCCTGCTGGTGTAGAGCCAGCTCTTAATGTTGATTTGCGCTAGTTTTCCCATCCAACTTAAATCTCCACACTCGCTCAGTGAATTACATCCCCTCCCACTGTTCCTCTCCCACATCGCAGTTCTCATTTCTCCCACCTTTTTCTCTCTTTCTCAGTATCAGTCTGCGCCCCGCCGACCCCGCAAGTCGCCAAGATGAATGAGAAGCTGTTGGAGGCCAGTGCTCAATTCAAGAAGAAACAGCCCAAAGGCACCATTGATGTGTGGTGGCTGTTTGACGATGGAGGTAGGTGTTGGTTCCCTCGGGCGGCCTTCTCCTGTGTACCGCTCTTATAGATTCTAACAGATACGTGCACGGAGACACATAATGTTCTCCTGGATGCTAATGCAGACAAATGAAGACAACGATACCTGAACAATAAAAGAAACGCAATAAAGGAGAAAACGATTGCAAACTAGAAGTCATTAATGCAAACGACACTGTTGCTCTAAATGAGGCCACACACAAAGATAACTTATGAATACTTTTCTTTTATGAGAACAACTTTTTAAATGTAGTCTTGACTTTTGAAATCGAGTCTTGTCGTGTTACTTGCCACAAAAATCGTATTAATTGCATTGTGGCCAAAGCTTCAGCTGTCCACCGAATGCTATATTATGGAAGTGCTTTAAAGGGACAATTCACCCCAAAATAAAAAAAAAATGAAAAGGTATATTTTGGTTTTACCTGTAGTGCTGTTTGTCCATCTGGATGTTTTTTTTGGGTGAGTTCCAGATTTTTGGAGATATTAGCCGCAGAGATGTCTGCCGTCTCTCGATTATAATGGAACTTTCCACTGGATTCCGCTGGAATTTCGCAGCCAAAAAAATTCACACTAACCATATTGATGCAATATGTCTAGAAATGAAAAAAACATTCATCTTTATCTTTTTTTTCGTGGTTTATCTGTTTAATGTCAAATTAATAAGTCGTTATATGAGTGCAGGGAAATTGAGAGAGAGTCTGTGTAACCGTAAATGTCTGTCAATCAGCGGAGTCGCGACTCTTCTCTGTTTTGGCACCTCAGTGGTGGAACGAACTCCCGACCAATGTCAGGACGGCAGACTCTCTCGCCACCTTCTGCAAAAGACTCAAGACTCATTTGTTCAGACTTCACCTCGACCCTGCAAAGCATGACTCCCTCCCAACCTGAAAACTCTGTCTTCTTTTTTACTCTTATCGACAGTGATATGTTGTGGCTTCCTACTTGTGACAAATGTACTTTTTGTAAGTTGCTTTGGATGAAAGCATCTGCTAAATGCCCTAAATGTAAATGTAATGATTTGGCACCGTTAGCAGTAGTAAATCAATGAGTAGCAGCCACACAGCAGCTAGATAATGGTTACCTGTTACTGCAGCTTTTCTTTCTTTTTCTGCTGTATGGCGTTTGGCAGCCAGTGTTCAGGCGCATTAACAAAGCGAGAACAGAAAGAAACATAAAAGATTAAAGAGGCGCAAGATTATTTACACAGTATTATCATATGTCTGTTGTTAAAACAATATCAATATTTAACTTTATGAATATCATGATTATTGTCAATAGCAGCTATCAGCGACCCCCCTAAATGGAACTAGATAGATAATCCAAAGACGTTGTTGTGCGCAGTTTCATGTGGGAACTATTTTCTTTCCGTATTGTCATGCAGGAGTAAGCGTGCGTCCATCCATTCGTCAACGAGACACTGGCTAACAAAACTTGCTTATGTACTGAGCTTCCAAAAGTAACAGCCTGTCGGCTGTAGTTTGGTAGAAAGAAAAATACCTCCTACATGAAACGGCTATATGTATTTTGGTTTTGGGGTGAACTGTCCCTTTAATGTTAGACTCCGCAGGTGACAGATAAATTCACAGGTGAAAAAAAAAAATTTGAATATATAAATATACAGACTTTGTATGATAAAATCAACTGGATTGATGGTTTTTAAACAGAATTGCATCCCCCCTCTCTCAGGTCTTACCCTGCTGCTCCCCTACATCCTCACCACCAGGAAGAAGTGGAAAGACAGTAAATTAAGAATCTTCATCGCAGGACAGCCTGGACGCAGTGATCTGGATAAACAGGAGTGAGTAAAAAAAACAAATTGATGTTTCCATATCAATTATAGCTTAATGGGAGGAAGTTAGATTGAGCAAATTGATTAAAATTCATGAGCCAACACTGAACATCACTTCACAGGAGATGAAATTTAGCATTAACTGAAGTTAATTACGAACATTTACATGAAAGTTAATCAGTGTGTGATGCGTTTCGCAGGATGAAGTCTCTGCTGCAGAAATTCAGGATTAACTGCACGGACATTAATGTCATTGACGACATCCATATCCCGCCCCGTGCTGACAGGTAACTGCATTTTATTTCCAGTGACATTAGCGACAGCAGCCCGGAAGGTGCGACAGTAATAGTAAAATGTAATCACCTAATAGAATCTGCATATTATATGATTCTCAAAAGTGAATATTTTCCACATTCGGCTAATGTTCTTATCTGCTTCCTCCAGCTTGAGGAAGTTGGACGACATGATTGAGCCTTTCCGTCTGCATGAGGAGTCTAAAGACTCTGCTCCCTGGAAAATCACTGACGAAGAGCTGAGCACCTTTGAGGAGAAGGTAAGACCACCAAATTAAGACATTTTATATAAAGCGTAGACATGACTACATAATCGTTTGGTTTGAGGTTGGTGCGTTAAACCAGGGGTCTTTAATGTTTTCCCGGGATCCACAGAGCCCCGTTAAATTAAAAGAAAAAAAAGTAAAACTTAGGAACTCTGAGAAAGACTGTTGAAGACCAAGCAGAGGAGTGAAAATGAGGTTGAAATCCACCAACTATTGCTGTTTTGCAGACCAACCTCCAGATACGACTGAATGAGCTGCTTCAGGAGAATTCCAAATCTGCTAATCTGATCGTCGTGTAAGTATAAACTAACAACACTGAGGCGCAAAGCTTAATGCAGTGTGTTCAAGAAAAGTCCAATATACTAAAATACTCCCTCCCCCCGCAGGAGTATGCCCATTGCTCGTAAGGGCGTCTCTGACTTCCTCTACATGGCCTGGCTGGACATTCTGACAAAGGACCTTCCACCCACCCTGCTCATTAGAGGCAACCACAAGAGTGTGCTCACGTTCTACTCCTGAGCAGCTCGCAGGCTAAACATTAGAGCACAGGTAGCTATAAAGGAAAGAAATGCTGGACCACGTTCGTAAAGCATACCGGAACCTTGGATGATGTTATTGAGTCCTGCAGACGACAACCACAATGTAAAGCAAGCGTTTTTAGTTCCGCCTAAACGAGGACGTTCATACTCAAAGTGACAAGAAAATATAAGAAAACAACAAACAGAAAAAAAAACAGAAGACGTCAACTGGCGAAGTTGACAAAGGTATAAAAGAAAATTCATTTTTAGTTAAACCCTGTTTCTATCACATTGTCTGGTTTGTGCTGTTTCTTGATAGCTTGTGACGCGTTGTGATCTGGCATACAATCATGTTTTGTATTTTGTTTTGTTGTTTAAGTCGCAGCCAGCTCGCCAGCAAAGAAACATCACATTGTACGACACTGTGTGGCTGCCAGTGTAAACGTTTAAGTGCTGTGATACACCCAGAGTTCTCTGTGAACGCACTGTGAATAAGTCTACTCAAACTAAAGAAAAGTGCATTTCCGGGCTAAATGTGAATTTAGGAGCGAAGCAAAGGTTAAGCTCTTTGCAACGAAGGACAAGTAAGGAAAAGGTTTTTATACTCGTGTTATTTTAGCATAGAACTAAAACAAAATCAAATCAGTTGGCGCTCGAACAAAGTCAAATCACACGTCTTCCTAACTCAGTCAGATCAGTCCGAGCCCCGTTAGAGATCGAGGCTGCCTTCGGTGGTTACACTGAGTGACTGCGTTGGCTGCTGCTGTAAAATAAATGTATATAGTAGATGTCTGAATTCACTGGCTGATATTTTCTGAGTAAACAAACCCTTTCTTAAATGATTAACAGCGTATGTATTTGAAAACGCGATGGTTTGATTCTTTGAGTGTAAAATACACTGAGACTTTAAGCTGTTTACCTGTTCCAAGGTCCACTGTTTAAATATTTTTACTATCACAGTACACTTTGTGTTAAGAATAATTAAGTGAAATAAATGATTGTAAAGTCAATCCTTCTGTATATTTTAGCCTATATTCTGTCTTTCTATTTAAATACATAATTTTGATTACCTGAAATAAAGATGAAATACAATTTTGAGCAGCTCTTAATCTTGTCTCTGTCATTTATTTGCTGATATCGTCAGATATTGTTTGCCGGGGCACACAAGCTGAGGTACTTTTGTTTTTTACCTTCTTGCTCATTAACTTGGGTATTTAAATTTTGTGCAGCAATTCAATTACACACTTTTTTCCGAAAGCGTTATGCATTCACTTGAAGATTTGGTTTGTTTTTTTAATTCATTTTTTCCTGTTTTTCTGAGTAATTCTTTTCACCATGCGGATCTAATATTTTCAGCAGTCTCCTGGTTGTCTCTTGAGTCACCACGTAGCCAGCCTGAATACGTTTCAAATGCATCATCTTGTATCCGTGGAGCATGCTATATCTGTCCAACTGATCCTGGAGAAACATTTCTATGTCTAGCAGATCTGAATGGGCTTTCCTTCTGAACAACCACAAAGTCCTCAGGTGCCTGCTTAAAGTCAACAAACTAATGGTAATATTATCTATATGACTTAAAGACAGGACTATCTCCCAGTGTCTTAAACCCAGATCAAAGTAAAACTTGATTAAACTAAACAAGTCGGTCATGTTTGTTTCCATTAATCGAGCTCTCAGAAGGAAATGAATGCGTCTATTGTTTCAAATGCTCTCTAAACTAAAAAAAAAAATGATTCCAAAAATCCGAAAAAATGAAAAACCAACCATAAAAATTAATTACTCAGAAAAACAGAAATAATTACTCTGAAAAACTAACCAAAAACATTTTTTTTCAAGTGAATGCAATACGCTTCCGTCCTTTTTCTAGTTTTCTGATGTTATTTTTACAAACTAATACGTGGGGTTCTGTATGCAAGACACAAGTATATCATCTGTGTGCTCTGAAAGGCTAAACACGCCTGCAGTTCATGAGACATTTTGACAAGAATGAACTAAGTGCTACATTGAACTAAGATTGATAATTTTGCTCTGTTTTGAAAGGCAAACAGTCTGGAGAGATCAGGTTTGACCAAATAGTCATTTGGATACTTTGCCAGAAACAGTTAGATATTTATTTAGAGGAAAATACTTATAAAAGGTGTTTAGAGGTAGAGGTCATATGCATCTGCAGGTCTTGAATAGAGCACTGAATGTGAATCCTAATAGTCAACGTCCTGCATGGCAATGTTAATTTTTCCCAGTGGGGAGCAGTAATGGGCTTGAGAGCTAAGACTTGGGATATAACTATAGCAATTATCTCAAGTTTGAGGACAAAGCCATTAATAACTTGCTGCTCACAGGGACCAATGGATTTCACGTCCCATTAGTTTATATTATTATTGGAATACAACCCTAATTACAGGATGAGCAAGATGAATTGTTTTTCAGGGACTTTCAGTTATTGATTTTGTTTTATTATCAGATAGGTCAAGTGGCTGTAAGTACTTCACATCTAATTTACGAGGAAGTAAATATGATGTCAGCCAAAAGACTGTGTGTTTTAGCTCGACAAACACACGTCCTGTAGGTCTATTAGCTGGTAACACTGCCACACCACCGCATACGCATTTACCTGTACTATATGCTTTAACATTATCTATTCTAATGTTTAAACAACTGTCAGTTAGACTGTATTTATCTGATGTGTAGCGGATACATACACCATATTATTCATGAAGCTGTTTTATTTTATACTGTAGGTCTCACTATTTCAGTTGCTTGTATTTATGCCCATAATGTATATATTTTATTTGGAACTTTTTTAACCACAACATACACACACTCCATCGTTTAATAAAACAGCCACTCTATATTCTATTAGATAGAGCTATATGTGAATTTTGTAAATTATAGGAATGTGGATCAGAACCAAACACCAAAGAAACAACAACAAAATACAAAACAACCACTTTGAGAAATAAAAGAGACAGAAATTGTCAATTTTCAGCTGTGACCTTTTTCACAATGAACACTAATCAGTCACACTTTTTTTTTTCACAGGACTGTAATAGTTTTTTGGTGATTAAAATCGGGTCCTTACTATATACAATGGTTAAATGCCTAACTTCATGTCTTTGTCTCATACTCTGCAATGAGAATAAGTTGAAACTAATCTAAAAAACAGAACATATAATATTAAATTGGTTGCAGGTCAGTAGGACATAAAACAGATACATTTCTATGCTTTTTTTATCTACATTTCTACCCAAATACGGGCTGGATTTAACGTTGGAGTCTGCCACACTCTGGTGGAGAGAGAGCAGCTGCATGACGGAGGAGGAAGTGCGCCGTTGCAGTCGGCTGCGAGGACGTTAGCTCCTGGTTAGCCAGTTAGCCGTTAGCTGAAAATATGACACGAACGTTGCTCAGGCTCAGGGACCTTCGGCTACAATGCTTTTCGATTGTTGACGCTACTCCACGTTTCTTAGGAAGGGACTTTCATATTCAGACGCTCGCTCAAAACAAAGGCAAGCAAGAAATTCGGGTGGCTAACGTTACATTTAGCAGTATGTCAAGCGCTTATTGACGTTAGCTTTGCTAGCCTGACTAGCATTTTGTAACAGACCGCTTTGGTTTTAGTATGTGGGATTTTAATTTGTCGTGTGCTGAACGCGTTAACGACACCAACACTACGTCTGCTTTATAACTGGTGCCATGCGTAAGTAAAGTGAGGCTTTATTGTCTCGTGTTTTCTTAAATGTATTTCATTTTGCTTTTATTAGCTACGTTTTGCTTTCGAGTGCTGCATTTGTTTATATCAGTAACTCTCACGAGAATTTGTAACTCTTGTATAACGACCCTTTCTCTCGCGAGAATTTGGTTTTCAGAGCTATTTTGTGACGAAAGGGTTGCCATAGTTACAGAGCAGACTTACTTTCTGCCGATTCATCCCTGAAAATGTTTTTCTTCATGCGCATTTATGTAAAGACATTTCTGTAGCCACTTGTGTTAACTATTCGAGTAAAATTCGCTGCATTTTGCGGTGTATTATAAGCCCCTTTTTAGATTGACGTGTTTTTGAGGCGGGGCTAATTTGGCGCAACTTCCAGCGCGGGAAATTCATTCAAATAGTCAGACCGCCAAGAAACTGCAGCAGAAGTTTCGGGGATTTTAAGCTTGCTGTAGTCAGTGTCAGTCTGTGTCCTTCTTACTAAACTTGAAGTCTTTTAGTCCGGTTTATAACTTGTACAACCTTTGCCAACATGCCCGTTCTAGAAATTTCAGATGCTTCATCAATTTCTCCATCAAAGAGGCCAAGGACAGAAACGAAGCTTGCAGAGGAAAGACCTGTCCTCAGGTTTGCTAAACTGTCTGAGCATGCCACCACACCGACCAGAGGCTCAGCTAAAGCAGCAGGATATGACCTCTACAGGTTGGTTATACTTTTAAATTAAAATTATGCGTGGGTCCAGAAACTTAATGAGCAGCTTGCATGAGGTGTTCATACTGAGACATTAACAGAAGTTGAAATGACTCTGAATAAGTGTGTATGTAAAATGCATTTGTTAGTTTACCTGCAAATGTTTTGCCTTTGTTCTGAAACTCATTGCCTTGAATATAATGCCACATAAACCCGCTAACTTGAATAATCTGCGTTGAAACAGTGCATATGACTACTCCATTGGTCCTCTGGATAAGGCTATTGTGAAGACAGACATCCAGATAGCAGTTCCTCATGGCTGCTATGGGAGAGTAGGTGAGTGTTTGTTCAACTTGCTGATGCAACTCTGGTAGTACAAGTTTTTCCTCCTGTATCTCTGTGAATTCAGGTCAGGGCTCTCTGTTTCTGGATTATGTTACACGAGGAAGAACAGGCCTTAACGGTCGCTTTTCTTTTTTTCCCCCCTCAGCACCGAGATCTGGGCTTGCAGCAAAAAACTTTATCGATGTTGGTGGTGAGTGTTTATCTACTTGTGAGAATCCATGTTAGCAGGTAATGATTTAACTCTTCTCATGTCAGCCATTTTAATTTCTCTATTGTCTCTGTATGTTCTGCTCAGCTGGAGTTGTAGATGAAGACTATAGAGGAAATGTGGGAGTTGTGCTCTTTAACTTCGGCAAGGAAACATTCAATGGTGAGTCATCGAAATATATCACCATCTTTTAGTAGCATTAATCCTTAACCCACAGACCTGAAAATTTCCCCTTGGAGGGCCAAAAACTGAAACGTAATGGTGGGCCGCTGCCAAAAGCAAACAACTATTGTAATGTTTTTGTTCTGCGAGAAACATATTTTGGGCCAAATCAAACCTCCATCTTGAGCAGCTCTGCTGTACAGCCATAATGTTCAGGCTTCTTTGGAGCTCCTCTGAATGAGCGTGATGATTAAGAGTTAAATGAAACTTAAACCCTAGTTTAGAGTTTTTCATTTTCCTACAGTGAATAACTGTCATTCACAGTATGCAAAACATGTGGAGTTTAAATCTGCTCCATGGCCCTTTGGGTTGTTTACAGATTCAACTGTTTGCTGTAAACATTGATGAGAAGTTGGATATGTGTGCGTATATAAAGCAGAATGAATGAGGTCAATGCATCTCTGATACTCAAACTACACACATGATGAAACTATCTACCATGAAAACTATTTACTTAGTTTAAGAAAACACAAAGCTAGCTTAAAGTAATCTTACCTGTAAAATAAAGAGCAGTAAATAACACTTCCGATATTCTTTTCTCAACATTTGTTTAGAGCTTGACATCCTGTGCAGATGTCTGGAAGTGCCTCGCACAGACTGTATATAAAGTCTATTATAAATATGTGAAGAGCCTTTACAAACATCCATGGTATACATATACAATGTACAAATTGTTTCATCTCCTTCTCTTCCTCTTTCCAGTGAAAAAGGGCGACAGAGTTGCTCAGCTGGTGTGTGAGAGGATCTGCTACCCAGATCTGGTGGAGCAAGAGGTAAAGTGACAACATAAAGGCAGCATACACACATACACTCAGTGTCAGATTATTAGGTACAGCTAGCTAAAACTAATGCAGGTTAATATAACAGTACTGCAATAATTCCTACCCTCGTATTAAACTGTACAACTATGTACAGTTTGTCCTGCTGTTAAATTGTATTCTGTTGCACTGCTAGGTGTTTCTATTAGTTTGTTTACCCCATTCGCATCGCAAAAGTTAAATGGCAAGGTGTACCCAAGAACAGATTGTCCTTTACTTGTTTAAAATACTAGTCAAATTTCCACTGAACATGTGGCTTTACAGCAGTATAAATAATTGAGTGTTAATGTCAACAGATTAGTTTTTGAATGTTAAATTAAAGAAAATGCTTGGTTCTGTGTTCTTTCAGACACTTGATGAGACGGAGCGTGGCGCTGGCGGTTTTGGATCAACTGGCACCAACTGAACGCTCCAAGCAATAATAGTTGGTGGCAGCATGTATATGTTGAAAATATAAAGATTGTGTGCTAATAAAGTTACTTGTTTTTGTACTACAAGAGTCTGGTGTCTTTTACTGAGACAGTCACCCACATGTTCTTAATGGTAGCTTTGAGGGTAACACTAAGTACACTATAAATCATGCTTATAATGCTTTACCAAAGCATCACTCATGATGATATAATGCACAGCTAACAAATGATCAGGTTACTATGACTTTGGTTTTCACTCAGTAGATCATCAGATTAGGAATGTTGGTTCACAGTTACTTCATACTTGAATTCGAGTCAGCTAGACATAAGTAATTAAAGTTTATCAATGTAATTGCATTGATGATTTCTATGAAACTTTGCATTAGATGACCAGCTTGATTATAATAATGGCCTTATATTTCTATGAGAACAAATAAATAAAATGAAAGTTAAACACAAAACTAAATATTAATACAAAGGTAAATAGAGGTAAATTAAAGCAGAAATATCAAGTTGTCACACTATAAATTGATTAATGCTGATGCTTTTAAAGATTTCTGGTGCATTTAACGTCATATCAATTTATTGAGCTGTTTGTAATGTGGCAGTCTCAGTCTTTATGCTTTCAGAAAAGTTTCCTCAGCCGTGTGCAAAGTTTTACGTAGCTGGTAGCATATTAGTGTGCTAAGTGGAATGGAGCTGATCACATAAAGTCAGTAAGTTCATCCTTTGTTTATGTGCTGCAGGAAAAATACATGACACATCCTGCATTAAATAGTCATTAGTGCATTAGTTAAGCATTACTTAAGTATAGGATTTGTAGCATATTTACAAAGTTTTACCCATTTCAGTTCTGATAAACTAAAAAAAAAGTCTTCCACATCTCCACATGGGGGCAGTGCAGGACAAGAGTTGCACCTCGGCCTGGTGAGTGAGCTGAGACGCATTGTGCTCAGCTCATAGCTCATTCCATTGGGGTAATGTGAGTTTCACTCACCAAAACATTGAGATCACGTTGCACTCTACTTAAGGTAAACACAACGAGCCGCCTGTTTGATATCTCTTTGTTACATTCATAATACAGTCTGGATTAATGGGAAAGCACAGCAGTGAATACATATACACCAAAAAATATGTTTTATTGTGAATTTACAACTAAACCCTCACTGATGTGAACAGAGAACACAGACTGGTGTCAGACTGGTCCGTGGCAATGCAGCACTGATTGTACTTGTGAGAGATTTGTGTGGCCACGAAGACCTCAGTGCATAATCATGAAGGCCCAGGTTTGGCATCATCGATGTGTGTCGTGTGTGTGTGTATGTATACACAGTTTACAAAGGAAGTAGTTGGTCATTATAAGCACCATTACAAACCCCTCTATTCCAGGGGCTTCCTCTAGTTTACAAATGCTTCATAGATTAAAAGTGGCATCGATTATTACAGTATAAACACAATTTACATGTAGTATAGAGGAGAGCAGACAGGCTTTGAAGCTAGCTGTTACTGTTGCAAAGACATGAAATCTTCAGAATGGCCGATGGGATTGTATCTTGTTGACTACAGAGTTTTGTATAGTAGTACAGTGCATTCAGAAGTCTATGTGGTCGTGTTGCTAGCACCAGTAAATATGAATTATTCTAGTCAGTAGGAAAGATGGAAAAGCATAGTTTAAATATGCAGTAGGAGTCATTCAAGCTCAGACATGGCTACATCTCAATAGTCCATTGTGGGTTCCTTTCCTCTCCTAACTATTCTCATAATCTTTTTCTTTCATCTTCACTCCATTAAATTAATATCTGGGGAAGGAGAAATGTGTTTACTTCCGTGTATCCAGGTCGGTTCAGTCGTGTACCTGAGGGGAGGAAATGAATTCATTTCAGACTATTGGGACTCACCCTTTTCATCCACCTAAGCTGAGTTCTAAAAAACTCAACTTTTTGAGCTTTCTGCAGTCCACATGCCCTTCAAAGTGGCACCTGATTCCACATATCATCATACAACATTAAAACCCTACAATTAAAAACCATTCACACTCTCAATAGTGCTTCACACACAGCTGAAGTTGTGTGTCAGGTGCTCTTCATTTGACTGAAATCTTTCATATTGCCTCATTCAGCTGGCGTTTTCCACAGAAATTGTATCTATGATATGTAGAATCATCTTTGGCAATCAAATGATGCAGTCCCCCCCCCACCCCACCCCCTTCATGTCTCTTTGGTGGCGAGCCCTTCTCCCTGTCAGTACCAGGAGAAGTTGCCCCTAACCACTGATCCAGCGTCAGAGATGTTTGGCCTTTAGGGGAGAGTGAGCCTGACACTGGATTAGCAGCTGCTGGCAACATCTGCCTGTCTCAGTCTTGTGATGGTTAATGGAGGATGATCTGCACCCTCATCTTCAGTACGTCTCCCAGCTGTCCTGTGAGGTAGTCTTTATCGTGTCGGTCCTCCAGCTCAGCCAGCTCCTTCTTCCTGTAGAGGGGCATGCTGCTGATCTGAAGGGAATAAGCCCCTGGCGAGAGGGCCTTCTTCTTGCTCAGATGCAGGTAGCTGACGCCCTCCCTCTGGTTGATCTTGAAGTAGCCTTCGTCGTTGCCATAGTCGATGCTGTAGCGCACATGGTCGCTGAGGGTGGACAAGGCCGGGGTGAACTCAAGGATGTGGTCACGGTTGCTCAGGTCGCTGATGTTCAGGTGGATCTGCAGGGTGTCCTCAATGTCCACACTGGCCAGGCTGACCACCTCAGTCAGCTGCGGAAGGAAGACAATGGAATTTAGAGGATGTAAGACGTGTGATCTACAGGAGAGTTTGTTTCTGTCATTAATCAAGAGAGGCAAAGGGACAGGGTGTAATAAAAGAAAGAGAAAGACTTAGTTTTCTCAGAGTTATAACAACCGACACAAGACAAAATATGAGTTTATTCATTAATTTAGTCTATAATGGAAACAGGAAAGCAGAGAGAAATGGTGCCAGGCCACCAGCCTGACTGGACGGTCTTCGTCAGCCTTCGTTTTCCTGGGAGAGTTCTTGCCCAGTGGAGGACGAAATTACATGGTGAAAGTTTTATATGGAACCAGTCTAAATGCAGATGATGTCATGTTCTTCATAATGATGAGTTTAAGCAAAAGACTTGTCTGTTGCCAGTTTAAGTACAAAAGTATCTGCATCAAATTATACTTCGCGGTACGAGAGATGGAACTCATTATGCAGAATGGCATGCTTCAGATTAATGTGTATCATATATAGTATCAATATGTAAAGCATTATCATCTAGCATTGTCTCCCCTAAACATTACGGAGGATATGACCTCGGTGTCCTCAGTGGTAGCTCCGACCCTGCACACTGCATTCAGACAGACAGATTACCTGCATGTCTTCCACAGTGTCCTCCTGTGTTGAGTTGGTGCTGCGACGTTTGCGTCCCTTCTTGGGATAGCCGTTGATCTTACACTCATAGCAGGCCTCAGGAGACAGAGAATTATCGTCCACCTCACCTCCCTGTCCAGCACTGGAGCCACCACTAAAGCCAAGACCTGTGACACAGTGCCTGAAACAACAACAAACCGTCAGTCAACTAGAAACCCCTACAGACAGCTTCCCACACAGTCGTTCACTCAGTCACGCACCCTTGTCCTGCACGGAAGTATCCAGGTGGGCATCCGCAGAGGTAGCCCCCATCTGTGTTAGAGCAGCCAAACTTGCAGGGGTTCTGGCTGGTGGAGCACTCGTTGACATCCGCGCAGCCTCCACCCCCCTGCTCGTAGTTGAAGCCGGTGGGGCAGAGGCAGCGGAAGCTCCCCAGGGTGTTGTGACACGACGCTCCCCCGCAGATCTGGCTGTTCAGGCACTCGTTCTCATCTGGGTCACAGGAAGTGGACGGGAAGTAAACAAACAAAGCGGTCATTCCAGTTAAAGGACACAAACAATACCGGAGAGATCTGCCATGTTTTAAATGTGTGGAGAGATTGAAAGTATAAATAGAGGTTAAACTAACAAAAGCTAGTTATTTTGGGGTATACATGGAGGCAGCCACACAATGACTTTGCCTGTAACTGAGCTATTTCTAAATGTATTTATTTTGCTGTGCACCCTCCTCCTTCTTAACTGCAACAGGTCATTTTGTCCCGTCAGTGACTCTATCCTCTTTGTCATAGTTTGTATTTCTACTACTGAAACCCTGAGGGGGCAACGGACATTTTATTTCTCGTGATCCATTTTCTAAATTCTGAAAAAAAATAAAAAAATCATACATTTTTACACAGTGTACCAAGTCTACAAATAACATTTTCACATGAATTGCTTTTTTTTTTCATTTGTGGAACTGAGTGAAAGAAAATTAAAATTCTCATAAAAGAAACAGTCTACAAAACTTTTAACTATTGATGCTTCTATTTGACCTACTTAAGCGAATGAGAGCATTAGCAAGAAGATGAGGTATTTCTAAATAGTCATTCTTAATCTCTGCCACTGGGTCAAATTCAACAAATTAAAACTGTTCGTTATGGTGGAGAGCTGAGGAGGAATTTATGAGCCTCAACCTGAGGAAAGAAGCTGCTCTGTAGTCTGTAAGCTTATATTATGAAGACATAACATAACCAGGGGAATGTACATAGCTTTAGCTATTAAGTAACTCATTTTGATAGCTGTAGATGTCACCTACAGTAGGTGTAAATGGTAGACAAAGTTTTATTAATCTTGCACAGCCACAAACAGAACCGTTACTTCACTGCTGCAAACAGCTGTGTTTAATTAAGAACAATAGCATTAAAAATGTGGTGTCTCTTTCTTTGATTCAGTTTCAAGTCAAGATCAAGAAGATCGACATCTTTGCAGGTGGGGTCGCAAGAATCAACAAAATAGAAGTTCCTTGTAGCAGCTTTAACTAAGCGTGTGTGTGTATATATACATATATATAATAAATCACATGGGATGTTGGGCATCCGATTTAAGACTGCATTTCCTTTTCACATGACCTTACTACAGCAAGGAAAGGGTTGAACTTCCACAGGAAAGGAAAAACTCTTTTGATATATTTATATTCTAAGAATCGCAGGAAATAGGTGAAGGATTGATAAGTTGTTTTAGAAAAGCTCCAGACTGGAGTCCAGCTCAGAACATCTGGGCTGCATGGTACATACTTTGGCAACCGAGCAATCAGGATGCACCAAAAGGAAGGAATTTTTATATTTGCTGATAAAAAGAGCGGTGGTATAACTCACCCACGCACTGGTTCCACTGGTAGTGCTGCAGGTAGCCTTGAGGACAGCTGCACCGGTATCCACCCACTAGGTTCTGACAGCCGTGCTGACACCTGTGGTTACCATCACACTCATCCATATCTGTCAGGGACACACACACACACACACACAAACACACACACACAAAACAACATGACCGTAAGAGACTGTTTTCTGCAGTGGATCAGCTGATACTGAGGCTGGTATCAATTGTCTTCAGACCTTCACAGGTTTGGGCGTTTGGATCTAATGAGAATCCCCGCTGGCAATCGCAATTGAAGCTTCCCGGAGTGTTCTGGCAGACGCCGTTGGAGCCGCACAGATTGGGGTCTGATGAACATTCATTGTTGTCTACACAGAGAGGAGGGAAGGTTCAGACAAGGTAAAACTGGAGACATGATATAAAGGCTGATTATAAACCCCATTTGGACTGCTGAGTCATTTTAAAATTTGTCGAGAGCTGACATGGGTCTCCAATAATGAGGCAGGTCACCGTGGACTGTTGGTACAAATTATCTCAGTCTACAGGGGATTAGGAATAAAATCTCTCAACTACTGATTTAATCTCAGACCAGAAGGGGCTATCACAAACATCTGAGTGAGTCAGACACTCATTTGAGTCATAGCGAAATAATCAGAAGTGAATGTCCATCTACAAGCCTTCCTTAGAAAAAAGGTAGTAAAGTGAGCTATGAGTCAAGATTAGATACACAGTTCGCCCCAAATCAAAAATCACAGAATATAATGATCCTATCTGTGGTGCTTTTCATCCATCTAGATATTTTGAGTGCAAGTGTTGTTGTTGAGTGTTGGAGATATGAGCCGTAAAGATGTCTGATTTCTCCCCAATGTAATGGAACTAGATGGCTTGTGGTGCTCAAACTGCCCCAAGAATATATTTCAAAAATTCAGCAGCAACGCCTCTTTCCAGAATTCATGATCCGGTCACTCAAAATAATCCACAGACCTTGTTGTGTACATGAAGGAACTATTTTTCGTTCTGCCTAACTACATCTGCCAGTTGTGTCACTGCACACAAGTAAGCAGGCAGTGTTAGTTAACCACTACTCCTTTCAGTCTGGAAACAACCCACTAACACCTGTCAACATCTGGCTTTAGTCTTCAGTGGGAGACGACCCAATCGGCATTCATTCCTGCATCAAATGACTGCAGTAGCAACGGCTGTTTATCGGTTCTAGCTGCGATTAGCTGCGACGAAGCCACAACACCATTTATGGACACGCTAATTTTTGCCCCGTGTCAGGCACGATGCTATGACGCACGCTGGAGTTAAGGACGCTGACCTGTTGGTACTTCTTCATACGTCGTTCAGTCAGGGCTGAGTTTGAAAGAGAGACTTAAGTAAAAGATATTGAAAAAGTCACCACTGTTACTGTCAGTGGCCTCCATGTCAGCGTCTCAATCAGTAAAGCACATGTGCAACTCACAACAGGGATGAGAAAGAAGCCAGATGTCTAAAACTGTGTCTGATTCAGAACATTACTGAGACGTTTTGAATAACAAGTTAATAGTCTGAGGTAAGAAATAAAAAACAGAAAGGCAAACTCATCCGCTGGCAATGGAAAATGAGTCAATCACCTGTTTTCAGTGGGTTTATCCACATTTAAGAAACTTGTGTATACACGCTTACTGTGTTGTAAATGGTGTAAATTAGCTAACATTCAGCTCAGCTCAGCAGGACATATTAATTAGTTTTCATCCCGCACTGTCATGAGCCTCTTATTCATGAGCACATGCACACTTCCTTCTGCGCGGTGACACAGAAAGAAAATAGTTCCTACTTGAAACTGCTCACCACAATCTGTGGATCTTGAGTAACCGGGTCATGGTTTCTGGAGAGAGACACTGCAGTTGAGTTTTCATTATGTATTTTTTGGCAATATGTGCACACAAACCGAGTTCCATCTAGTTCCATTATATCTGGGAGAGGACAGACATCTCTACGGCACACACTCACACCAAAACAATCTAGATGGAAAAACATGGTTTTTGATTTTGGGGTTAACTGTCCCTTTAAGCTATTTAGCAACTAACATCAAAGCAGAGAAGGCCATAATCTCTAAATATCAGTTGTTTCATGTTTGATCCTGAGTCTCTCCACAGTCCAAGTCTTCTAATGTGTTCCCAGCTTTACAGCTTTGTTTTCTGAACAGTCAACATGTGGGACGTACTGCTGAAACGCGGGAAGAGGGAAGGTCTGCTCTCCCTAAGCACTACCTGGCAGTTGCTTTAAAGGGAGGATTACTGTCAGTCAGTGTGACTGACAAACATTAATACTGGATAAGGACATGTACGTCTTTACAGCAGCAACTTGAAGGGAAAGATGTATTGGAAGGAATGACAAGCTCTATATAGTCCAATATGTCTGGAAAAGTGTTCAGGAGTTCCTATACATCAGCTATAGTTCCTAAGGTTTGCTTTAAAAAAGTGTTTTGTGTCACACCCATGTTTCTCCAGCCTCCTCGCTCCTAAAATGAATAACACATCCACACCGACTGTATGGCATTCTTGTGGGGGTAATTCCTATAGTTAAGATTGAGGGTTCCCTGTCTCTGACTCGATGTGAGGTCATGGGAGCTGCTTTATGGTCTGGAAAAAAAAGCTTGTGGTAGTCATGGCGATCCAGTGAAAAGTTCCATAACAAAGCACTGCTAAGCTGCCATGACTCCAAACCAGTCTGGCCTAATAAGATCAGTGTGATATCAGCCGGAGTCCATTAACTCTGAATGAGAGTTAGTATAGGTAAAACAAGAGGGAGCTTCAGGGCTCTTTTATGAGCTGCACTGGAAGATACGAAGAGAAGTTACACTGTGAGAGACCAAACTGAGTCCCCGTACATGACTATATATATGTCTAAGTGTTCGACACCTTGCAGCACGTCCCTTTTAGACACACAGACAGTTGTATGAAAAGAAGAGATGGAATGTAACATTTACATAAGTACTGTACTGTACAGTTTTGATAAATTGCCAGTGGCTAAGTTGCATTGTGGGTAATGCAGGCACCGGATTTTGATGGCATGGAATAAAAAAAAGTGTTATCTCTGGTTCTGCTGTTCAAACCCTGGTGCTTACATTACCCACAATGCAATTAAGCCACTGAGTGACATCACTGGACATAATTCATCAGATTACATGCATCTGCTTCTGGAGCCACAAAAAGGTTTCATGCTATTTTTTTCCACATACACAGTATTACTCCCCCAAGACCTGTAAACACACTTTAATGTGCAAAATTGGTGGAGTTAGCTTGAGCAAAAGGTACTTTTGATGCTTAAGTACATTCAGGATCAGATACTAAGACTTTTACTTAAGTAATTGTCATTTGGTTGATATTCCCTTATATCTAAGTAAGACTTTTTGGGTACTTTTTACAACACCCACACAGAGTATCTGTAATTACAAAATATACACATATCATATTCTGTATGTGTTTATTTACCGATGCAGGCAGTGTGATGCTGGGTGAAGCCAGGAGGACACTTGCAGGTGAACCCGCCGATGGTGTTAACGCATAAGAACTGACAGTTATGTTGTTTGGTCGAACACTCATCCAGATCTGAAAAACATGAGAAATGTACAACATAAAGTAAGTTATAAACCTCACAGAAAAACTGTTAAGTAGTTTATATAGTGTAGTTTAGGATGTGTAAGCTGTGTCAGATCACTGTGTGTACTTCTGTATGGGCACTGCTCCTTTCTGTGAGTCGAATTCCAGTCCTTCTACAGTCACTGACCTACAAATGAACTGCAAATGAACCAGACACCGGAAACACGGAGGGGGACTGTAGAGGGGGAAACTAAAGCTATGGTAAATAAAGATGAAAGAGGCCCTAAAAAACTGAACACCATGTGTGAGCACTTGTTTGGACTCACAAACAAGCCTGATAAACAGAGACACTGCCAGATGCGCTATGTCACAGGCTCTGGATGTAGGCTACACGTTCATGAACAAACACGTGCACACACCGGTCCAAGTGGAGCATCTTGCGCCGCTGAGCAGAACGCTGGCGGAGCAGTCGGCCCACTCAGCAGTACGGCGACTCTCACCTGGAAACTAAGTCAAGCAAGAGCTTCAACCTCAACTTTTATGTCCCCAGAGGGAAATCTGTCTCGCAGCCAAATACCTGCCGCTGGTCTCTACAAGAGCAGCATCCTCGATCCAAGAGCCTGCAACTGGGCTTAATGTGCGCTACTCTTAAATATTTAGAGGCTCTGTTTTGCTCTGTGTGTGTGTGTGTGTGTGTGTGTGTGTGTGTGTGTGTGTGTGTGTGTGTCACCTCTGCAGCTCTTTCCATCTTCTTGCAGGATGTATCCGCGGGGGCAGGAACAGAGGTAGCCTCCCTCGGTGTTCTTACAGATGAAGTTACAAGGTTTTGGTGCCTGTATGCACTCATCCACATCTAAAGGGAGAGTGTGAGACAGAGAGAGTGAGACACAGAGAAAGAGTTTGATGCTGCAGCCAGAAATTCCAGAAAGTGGAGATGATGAGACAGACAGACTCAGGCTGCATTTTTCAGAGGAGTGTGTGGGCAGTCCACCCACGTAGTTTGGGCTGTTTACTAGGCAGCAGGAATGAGAACGGGAGGTAGGCATGGTAGGAAAAGTGTCCATAAAGTGTAAGAGCTGAAGGGGAATTCGAGCCTTACCCACACACTGCGTGCTGCTGATGTCAGTAGTGTAGCCAGGTTTGCAGGTGCAGCTGAAGGAGCCCAGAGTGTTGATGCACTGACCATTCTTGCACAAGTTCCCCATCACACGACACTCATCAATATCTGGATGGAAACAAGAAACGTTAGCTCCAGATAAACTCATCACAAATCAGGTTCCAGTCAGCCGCCTGAGATGGAATAACACTGTACATTCTAATTCTCCGGTCCTTTCAAGGAACAATCTGCCAAGAGCTGGATTTTAATAGTGAATAACAGCTGTGTGCCCCTGAGGGAAATATCGCTCTACGCATTTAGTCATGCATCAGTGTTGTGTCAAGTATAAAAGTATTGATTTTTTACTGGCAAAGTAAAAATCAATACTTTGCAAGTGACTGCATCAGCCAACAACAACCATCTGTTAATTCAGAACCATATCATTGGTTTCATCTGGACAAATTACTGCTGACAAATTCAAACAGCACAACGGTTGATGTCCTACTTTTCATCTGGATGCGTTCCAGTCACTTCAGTACACTTACAATATTAACTTGCAGAGACTTGAAACTTGTTTTGCTATTCCATCACCTTGAACACTTCACTGCTTTATTTATTGTTAAGGTACGTTACAAGCGTAATGGAAGCGTTTGAAACATCTACAGGTTTACTCGTTTTCTTCTGGGCAGTGATGGAGGAAGTGTTTAGATCCTTTGAGAAGACGTCCGGGAATCAAAATCTTACACAAGTATCATCAGCAAAATGTACTTAGAAATATTCATTACGCAGTAAAACGTAATGAATTTTGCAATTTACTGCTGCCGATGTTTAAGGTTGAGCTCATGTTTACTCCTTTATACACTGATTGCTAGATTAATCCACAGCTATGCATTGTATTCTGTAAGATCGTCACATGTTCGTAGTCTTTCTGTCCTGTGAGAAACACAAATCTCTAAAAGGTGTCTTGGTGTCAGAGAAACAGCCTGTTTTCAGCTTTGTGGTGACGTTAAACCAAGAGGGTTTTTAAAGACATTAATTGGCTCAGGGAATAATAGGATTCCCTCAACACATAAAGGAAAAATTAATCCTCCCTTTGATCACAAATATTAAAATTTAAAATCACCAAATGTGGAGATTTGCGGTTTTGTGACTATAGCCAGATAAATGAGTAAAAGATTAGCAGATTTAGCAGAGTAGACGTAAAAAGGTAGTATGGAAATAAATGACTCAAGATCTCACATTTTTAGAACAGCCCTTGAGTAAATGTATTAAGTTAAATTCTACCATTGCCTCTGGGTTTGATTTGCTGATTTAATGGCTCATAAATGCATTGGTATTTTGCAGGTGAGTTTTAAATCCTGGATGTTTAAGCCTCTATGAAAACGAAAAAGAGTTTTCAAATTGAATCAAGCTTTCGACTGCAAGTAGCTGAGATGAATAAACTAGTGGCTGCCTGGCAGGTTGGAGGAAACCCGTCAGATAAATAAACCCTTTGGACTTCAGACTTTGGCCTAAATCACGCAAAACTACCACTTTGGTCATTTTGACAATTTTAGAAATAATGTATTGTTTTGAAAACCCATCATGTTTATTCAAAATCAAGCGTCTTCAGCAGTAGGTTACCTCTGCCATCAGTGGTGTACCCAGGTCCCAGAGGACACATCTTCTTGTACTGCGTGGTGCCGGGCAGGGGGCAGAGCTCGCAGTTGGTGCCCCAGCCTCTGCCTCCATCACAGCAACACTCTGACTTGGTCACCATGTTTCTGTTACTGGACGTCATCTGACACAGAGTGGTCAGAACTTCGGTGAAGCAGAAGCCTTCACGGTTATCTGGAGGGTGGGAGAAAAACATGAGAGGAGAGACACACATGAAAAAGAGAGGTCCTGAGAGAAGCAGACAAGCCACCCAGACAGGACCTGGCCTCAGAGAACCAGACGTAAAACAGATAACCCACGCAGTCTTTATCACTGCTGTCTGTAAGGAGGAAGATAGCCATGAAACCACAGAGTTACAAAATCTCCCTGGAGTTTTTCTCACTGACTTTCGCACATCAAGTCTGTCCAGACGTATATATTTAGATTAGGGAGGATGGCTGTCAGAGGATTTCCTCGCCCCCTATCTAGACAGTAACAGACACACGTTTTAAAAGAAACAGTGGATTACTTCCCATCAATCAATCCAATCTTTTTCACTTAGATTCCATCGCAGGAAACATTTCTATTTAAATGTAACTTCTAAATTAAAGTGTAATATTTGATGTCCTTGGAAAATGTTTGGCTTTTAAACTCTAAATTATCGATATTTTTTGAGATTGCTACTAACTGCTAGGTCACACCGGCACACCACTGGGTGAGAGGGGTATCTTCTTGGTGTCTTAAAAGCCACGTCCCTATCCAACTTGGTCGATCTTGTTCCATTAATTTACCAATTTGTGACACCTGTAGATTCTATATGAACAGATTTTAACGTCTTGACTAAACTGTGCATCCCAGAACTAAATCTAATTCCAACACTCAATTTCAATCAAAGATGTTGAAGATATGGAGACCAGATGCCACTAAATAAATTGACTTCCTATATGCTTAATTCATACAATAAGACCCTGCTGAACAAACAATACATTTACAGTTACAGTTACATTTACATTTACGTGTAGGACATTTAGCAGACTCTTTTGTCCAAAGCGGCTTACAACGAGTACATTTGTCGACTCAACAGATACTGATGAAAACTGACACTGAACTCAAATAAGTGATGTAAGAGGACAGTGGGGAAGAAAACAGTAAGAGCACGTTATATAAGTTAATAAAAGTGTACTTACCGATACATTCAGTCTGTGTGGGGTTAGCGACGAATCCTTGGTCGCATCTGCAGCGGTAGCTTCCTACTGTGTTTTCACAACGGCCATTCTTACAGATACCTGGTTTGGCTGTGCACTCATTCAGATCTAACACACACACACACACACACGATAAACCATAAATATTTGACACAGGACTTTTCTATTATATGTTAAACTTGGTTAAATGAAGCTTCCTCCTTGAGTGAATCCTGATATTTTTGAGCAATTACCATTTTTCAGAGATTTCAGAGATTAATGCTTGATTTTCACGTCAAAAATAAAGATTAGGTGTCCCCAAGAATTTCAGTCTAGTGAAGCTGTTAATTTGCAAAGACCCTGATGGCTTACTGTTTATTGTATGACCAGTCAACTGTATAACATATAATATATATATATATGTTATAACACACGGCTACTAACTACCAGGACAGGATAAAGGGGACTTAACAAATTCTAAAGCAGAATGGAATCCAGAATACATCACAATGAGTACCATAATAGATTTATTTCATGCAAGTAAAGCCAAGATTTGAGGCCATAAAATAGAATGAGTCAATAATTTAACAGTATGATGATCTTACCCATGCAACCGTCTCCGCTGGGCTGGCGTGTGTATCCAGGGGAACAGATGCACATGTATGTACCAATCAGGTTCTTGCAGGTCATGCCTCTGCTGGCACAGTCATCTATGCCATCTTCACACTCATTCTGGTCTGGAAAGCAAAACAGTATATCAAGCGTAAGAGGGTGCACAAGCATGAATGTGTATGCATTCAGATGCAGCAATTACATCAGTGATGTAACACAGACACTCAGACGCACGCTACAGCACTCCAGAGTTTAATGTACCTGCCAAAACCCAACACTGAGCTCTGTAGTGCTAACAGCCGTGTGGTGGGAGGGCTGGTGGTCTGTTTGGAGCTCTAATGTAAACAGTGACGCTATAGACAGTGAGAGGTTCCTCCTGTCTCTGCGCTTCCCTCCAAATACAACCGTTGCTATAGTGCCCGAGCTATCTGACAGAGCGGAGGTGTAAACAGTGACTCGGCCGCTTACAGTTTCCAGAGAGTGTTTTAAGTTCGTCCGAGACAGAGGACTCTTGAGGATCTCACAGAGATAGCATGTTACGTAACCTTATGGACGGGGCCAACATGTGAGTTACTAGTCAAAGGACCGTGACTGAGAAAGTTGAGTGAATGAGGAAGTCCTTTAGCTGTAGTACCTTTACACATCCTCCGGTCCTCACGCAGCACGTAGCCTGTGGGACATTTACACTCGTACGAGCCCACAACGTTCACACAGCGGAAGGCACAGAGAAGAGGGTTCTGTGCGCACTCGTTGATGTCTGGACAAAGAGCAGAAGGAAACCGGTTGCAGTGGGAGTAGAGGATTACAAACACTGCATGGTGGATGTGAGAGTGCGTTTATGATTTCACATACCTTCACAGGTCATCATTGGCCCGGGCTCAAAGCCATCATCGCATGCACACTCAAAGCCACCGATGACATTAGTGCATGTGCCGTTGCCGCAGGGATTGCCGATGTCACACTCGTTAGTGTCTGTATTGAAGAAAGTTACATAAACCCATTAAACATCTTGGTGTTAGAGTCACATATACCAGCGGCCTCATTACAGAAAATTACTTGACTAATCCAATCTTATCTCAAAGATAGGTAAAACACTATCTCCTATTACAGAAGCACTCCTAAACTCATGGCTGTGTCCTACCATCCCGCTGACCTCATATCTCATCTTTATTTAATTATATCAATCAAAAATTGAACTGTAAACTTGATTTTTTAAAATGCCACTCGTTCTGTTGTGCCTGTTTCTGTGTTTAGGATGTACACGAGACAGCCTGTAGCCACGACAATGGCTCTCTTCACTTGTCAATGGCTAGCTAGCTTGCTATAATGGTTAATCAATCTTAGCTTTGATGAATCAAATGGATGCATTTATCTTTTTTGGTGGTGGAGAGCTCTTTTGAATTGAAGACTCGATCTATGCCACCCAAACGTAGGATTCCTAACTTCTGAAATACTTCAGGTTCAGTTCTGTAAAAGCTTAATTCCTGTCCAAGGATAAGAAATGATTTTTTTCCTAAATGCAGCTGGGAAACACCAAAATAACAAGTATCATCCCACACTGAGTCCAGGGAGGATTTCAGACTTTAAACCTTTCTGTAATGAGGCCCCAGGTGGATAAATTGTGACAAAGTATGACAGAACAAAGAGAATGAAGATGAGGATGATAACCTGACCTTCACATCTGACTCCACTGATGTCCAGACGGTATCCCATGGGACATTCACATCGGAAAGCGCCGTCTGTGTTGATGCACTGGCCATTGATGCAAGGGTCATTAAGGCATTCATCAATATCTGCGAATAAAAAAACATCGGCATCAAAGAATATCTAATGCCACAGCTACAACAGCGTTGCAGAACAGGGGTGATTAAGTGTTAATGACACACAAACCTTTTGGATTGTCATCTTCTCCCTGTTGATATCCCGTATTCGGACAGAGAAGAGGATACGCCTCTGGAATCATAAAATGTGAATGTAATGAATACCATAAAATAACACACATAATTTAATCAATGAACTCGCAAACACATGAGTGTTTCCATGCATATGTCTTGTGTGTACACACCCTCTCCCTTGCTGGGGCAGATTTCACAGGGGTCTCCCCAGCCTTGACCTGGCATCGGAGAACAGCAGCATTCACCTTTGGAGGTGTTCTGAGGCTTTGGAGCCTGGCAGCGCCCATTCTCAAACTTAGTATAGCAGTAGTTCACACGGATATCTGAGGGTTAACACACAGACAGGGGAGCAAAGTAGTGAACAATCAGGGAGAGAGTGAAGAAAACAATGAGGAAGAATGGCAAAGGGAGAGAGTGAGATTGAAGTAGCAAGGAAAATGACCTTATTTGTTTTTTCTTGGCGAAAGTTAAATGAGAAAGTCCACACTACTCTGATGTCCGTCCATTAAATGTCAAGCTACAACTAGAGGCTGACTGATGCAGATTTATTTCGGTGCACATAGGGAAACATACAGGCCAATACTGATATATCTATGATACGCTGAAAATATATTGAATGCAAGTTAACTGACGACCCAAATGACAGTAGGGGTCGAGGTTTTTTCAATCTTATATATAAAAAAACTACATATAGTATATAAAGTTTTCATGGACATTTATTGTTATTTAACTGACATTAAATAATATATCTATATATATCTTTATTTAGGGACATTGTTACAGTTTCATTTAATTCTCTGCAAAGTAATGCTAGAACAACATCTCCTCTGAGCATTCAGGACCACAGTGTATGTATTTGCATCTGTTTCTTCGGGCCATTGTTTCCAAGGTCAGTGTGACATTGAGTGTAATAACCACCGTCATAGATGTTTTGAAGTCTAAATTAAACAAACAACCAATGACAAACCAGTAGGATCATGTTTCTCTAGACAAATAAGACTCTAAATTGACCCAAACAACAACATAGTTTAAATATATTTTAAACCAAATTACATATCAAACCAAATGTTAAAACATTTTGGTGAAGTTTTGTTGTGAGGACAGAGGTTCAGAGGTTGGCTAAATATCTCCAGTAATGTTTGCCAGTCTCTCTTCCTCTCTCGCTCTGCCTCTGAAGGCTCTTGTTCTTCCTCGACTAGGCAGGCACTCACTTGTAATGAGAAGCATATGGTCGTGCTCTCCTGCTAGCACTGGCCTTCACTGAACTCAACACAAATAAGCTTTCTGTCCACCATAGATCACACACACATGCACACACACACGCACACGCACACACACACACACACACACACACACCTGGCTGAAAGGCAAGGATCACATACATGAACACCTGGTGCTTTGAGGAGAATGTCAAAGAGTGTCATGTTACTTTCCTCCATGAAACTGATTTGTCAGCCTTTCCGCAAAAGAGATTTATGGTACTCTGTGCACAGCTGTTGTGCAAGTGTGTGTGAGTGCATGCATATGTGCATCTGCACGTGCATATGTCACTCTGATTTTGTAGTTTCACTGAAATGTATGAATCAGTTGTTCAAATACTTGTGCTTTCTTACATTTGTCACCTAAAACGTCCCTTTTAAGCATCTTTTCAAATCAGAGACAGAATATGTTAACGAAAAAAAACATTAAAGTTTATTAGAAGTTTGAATTAATTACAAAATAAAATCAAGCTCTGAAATAAATCAACACGTAACAATAGTCTGATACTGTTAACACAAATCTGCTGTTCGTGATAGTGGTGACAGACTTTTAATGGTCATGTTTATGGAAATTTGCAAAACCACTGTGACATTCTGATTTAAAACATATCATTAATTGGGGAGTCCTGTGGCCTTGTGGTTCTGAAAACATGCCATATACTGTTCTCGCAATATCCCAAGTATGAATCTGGCCAGGGACTGATGGTGCATGTTATCACCCAGTGTCTCTCCACATGTTTCCCTAATAAACATCATCATCATTAATTGGATATGTCTGTAGCATCTGACTAACTAAGCCTTTGTTCAGCTAAACTGCAGCTAAACTGCAGGAAAGCAGGGTGTCAGAGCCGCTCTACACAGGTGTGTCGGAGGATCTAAACATCATGTGGTCCACTGCCAGCATGTCTGATGACTTCCCATCATGCATTGGGGCAATGGAATTTGTACCATCCCTCAGGAGTTGGGTGGTGACCAGTGGTGGACAGTAACGGAGTAAATTTACTTGAGTACTGTACTTAAGTACATATCCAGAGGATTTGTACTTTACTTGAGTATTAGATTTCTTTGGTACTTATTACTCTTACTTGAATACATTTCAAAGACAAATATTTTTACTTTTACTCGAGTTAATTTCTAGGAAGGCTGAAAAGTACTCGTTACTTTCAGGTCTGTTCTTTTTTTTTTTTTTCTACTAAAATACTATTGGACACAAGCTGTGTTTGTCAAAGAAGGAAACCTATCACAGTGCACGCTCTCCACTGGGATCTACGTAAAAGCGGAAATACGTCATCCCTCCCCATAAGGACACCACCAAAGTAGCCACGCTCTCGACTGCGTTTGTCAACACAAAACCGCGACAATGGCTGCATCAGATGTAGTTTTTTGCAAAGCAGTGATTCTCAACCAGTGGTCTGGGGACAACATTGGTCTTTGAGGGGGTTCCAGTTCCCAACTTAGCTAAATGATAGAGAGTTAGTTGGACGGTGCAGGTTCATTTGGTTACAGTTTTAATGATTGTTAATAAACATCTGCAACATCTGCTGTCCTCCTGTGATCCCATTCATTTGATTTGTTTTTATAGGTGTTTCTGCAGGCTTTATATAACATTGTGGTTCTAAAAGCAAGCACATCAGTGCAGGTGGTTTCAAGGAGTTAATTCTCAGAAACAAGAGTTAAAAGGTCCTTAAATTCATTTAGAAAAAATTATAGTAATTCATTGATGTGAAAAATAAGAAATTTACTCTTACTCTTACTTTTACTTAAAGTAAATTTAAAAGCATGTACTTTTGGATACTTAAGTACCTTTAAAAGCAAGTACTTTTTTACTCTTACTCGAGTAACATGTCGACTGAGCTACTTTTACTTGTAATGGAGTAAATTTTGACCAGTAGTATTTGTACTCTTACGCAAGTACTGGGGTCGAGTACTCTGTCCATCTCTGGTGGTGACCAAAAGCTCCGGAGGTTTAGGCTATTAGGGTTTAAAGGACCTACATGGGGGATGTAGTGGCATCTAGTGGTGAGGTTTCAGATTGCAACTAACTGAATACCTCTCGCCTCACCCTCCCTCTACAGTGGGGGCAAAAAGATGCAAAGGCCCTCTCTGGAGTCAGTGTTTGGGTTTGTCCGTTCTGATCTACTCTAGGAACATGGCAGTGCAACATAGCAGACTCCGTGGAGGAGGAGCAACGACTACACAACAATTCGGAGTTTCAGCGAATTATACACTTGTGATATAAAGACTATATTCCATTTCTTCCCCCAAATGCCCCTAAATCCTACAAACTGGACCTCCAGGCAATCAAGTGACTTTGACCCATTTTAAACCCTAAACAGACAGAGCAACCCCTCCTCGATGTTCTTAGCTCATACTTGTCTTTTGTGTCTTCCTTCGTGTGTTTCTGTCATCAAAGGATGTTATTGTGACAAAACCTTTTTTCTGCGCCTTTACTTTTTTAAAGCTCTTCTTTCAATTCATAAGCAATAAAATAAAAGACACCATGGCTCAGTTGAACACACTCAGGGGTTTTGCAGCTACAGCTTTGCTTGATGTGACCTGTAGCTCATGCTGGCTAATGTTATATGCTGCTGGAATAAGTTTGTGGCTGAGTTATCTCACTTTGATGGAGCATAAATGTAAAATTGCAAAAGATATTCTCACACACTGAGGTATGAGACAGTGAGTGATAAGCCCTCATAAAGGTTTAACTAGCTTTTGGGGAAAATATTATAGGATGAGCTGAAAATCTTTCACATTGTGCAGAACTATAAAAAAAAAAATGTAGCGTTTAAGCGTCATCCTGTTGTGTTCACTGCTCAAGGCTCTCTGTCACCTAATACCTAAGATAACAATTTATAATATCTCCTTTCTCTTCTGGGGGAAGGGTTATTATCGGTTTTAAGGGGATACAGATGATATAAAAACAGATTAAATCACAAAAATGTTAAATATCAGTGGAATGAGTGCACAGAGAGAAGCACAAATGGTTTTCATCACGGCATGACTTTCTTCATTGTCTTCGTGTCTGTCATCATTTTTTACAAAAACAATGGTTTTCTCAGCGGGACAGGGTTTATCCTTGTCAAGAAATCTCCTTTGCTGCCCGTGTAGCTCACTCTCCACCCAGCTCCTCCTGTTTATCCCCCGACCCTCACTTCTGACACTGGAGAGAAAAGTGTAATACAAACTGTAAACTGCCTCACTGAACTCATGATGTCATCACTTCAGTGTTTGGAGGGGGAACTCCCTAACAGAGGACTCAACGCGCCCCCGCCCAGCCTAAAAACACACATATGTACATAAACACACACACACTAGTGAGGAAATGGAAAAGTGATCTGTTCAGAGCCACCCTTGGCCTTGTAGAGGCTGCAGAACCAGCTGGAACACAGTGTGCTATCATGAAACTGCACCACTGCTGCTTAGTCTCCACTAGCACTCAGAGACAGACTATACAGATACACTGGTATTTACTCTTTGCACTTAAAACTTGATGCATAAGATCCAGAGGTCCAGACCCAATGTGCCCTCGCTCTGTTTGGAGGCCTACATGGCCCTTTAAACCACCGAAGGTTATGAGAACTTCCAGTCAGTTAGTGTCTTATAATCCTTTTCCTTCTAACAAGCATATAACAGTTGCTACCAGTCTGCTGTACTAGCTAATGTTACATTGTTATTGATGACTTGTGTATGACAGTGTTGCATTCCCCCATTTACAGAAGATGATTGGAAAAAACGAGTTCTGACTTTGAAAAAAGGTTCCGAGTTTAAAGTGAGAATTCTTAGAAAAAGTCAGAATTGGTTTTATTAATGTTAACCTATAAAGCACTGCTAGTGGCCAGGTAATGAGGTAGCATTCTTTTTAATTTCATGACTGGATTTATAGCGGGATGTTATGAACAAATTGCGAGCATTCCTGCTTTTCTGTCGCTATCAAATAAATGTCAAATGGCATTGTGATAAAACCAGGATTGCCACAGCAACGCAAGAGAAATCACCACGGTTGAAGTTGGCATATTATAAATGTCCGGCCACTTCTGTTTACATTAACGCCATCACTGACGACTGATTGCGTATGAAGGTCATGAAGGGTTGTTCCATTTCATAGTGGGAGACTTCAACCACTACCCCTTGTAGCTCTGTTTTGAGGGGCAAGGCAGAACTCGAAAAACAAGATATAGGGGTACAAATTGGAAATGGGACTTCACCATGGATGTATAGCCTCTTTTCCTCTCTCTGTCTCTCACAAACACACACACACACACACACACACACACACACACACACACACAATTACCTAAGCATCTGCGTCCGGAGGCAGAGATCACGAAGCCTTCGGGACACAAGCAGGTGAAGCTTCCCTCAGTGTTGGAGCAGGTTCCAAATGTACAGATCTCAGGCGACTGGGAGCACTCATCAATATCTGACACACAGAGAGAAAAGGCAGCAATGTTACAAATGTCATCCATTAAAATCCTATTTGTACAATCAGAACTCCGGCATGTCGTGCTGCCTCGGATGAAGTCACAGCAGCACGTCACGGTCTATCCACATGTGATAAGGCAGAATGTAATCTCACTAACGGATAGTTGATACAGGCGTTTTGTCTGAAGTAGTGTCGCATGTTCCCTCATCACAGTGACCAGCTGCTGCTGTTACTGATGCTGAGAATTTAGCACCGTTCCTCCCTGCTTCCAGGAACAGAGCGCAAAGCAGGAATGTGTTGAAGCCTGCCGAATATCTCTTCATCAGCCCCACTGTATAAACAATCCAAGTGTTCTGGCTCGAGCCCACTCCCACGTGTGAAAGGGGGAAGAGGGGTGGTTTGTAGCAGCAAGGCAATTGGAGAGAGGAAGGAGGTGAAGACAGAGCAGAGCTGGTCTGAACTGGTGTTTGTGCTTGCATAAACGTCCGTGTGAGTTTGTGTGTGTGTTGGGGCGTTGCATGTGCGCAGGTGTTTTCGGCACTACCTGAAGTGCAGATATTTTATCACATCAAAAATTATTATTTTCATTTGTCACGTTTTATGGTTATTGATAATGACGCAGGGAGGACTAACTCCAGCCCGCCGTACCTTCACAGGTCTCCTCATGGAGATAGTAGCCAGCTGGGCAGATACACCTGTAGGAGCCATCCAGATTCAGACAAGTTCCTGCGCCACATGTTCCTGGATTCACTGCGCATTCATTAATATCTGAGAAAAAAAGAAATATACAAAGGATATACAGTAAAAGTTATATATTACATTGAGATTAGGGGTGGCTGATATGTTAAATTAAAGATCACTTATGCTATATCGCAATACACAACATATATTGCAATACTGGTATTGAGACAATATTATTGGGATGACTCTTGTTAGTATCACAAAATGAGATGTTTCATAGATAATCATCACTAATGTGGATATAATGACTAAGTGGGTAAAGGCAAGTATTGGGACAAGTAAAGGTAAGTTCAGAACATTACATCACTTAGCTGTAACTTCACTGTAAAACAGCGAAGATTATACTTAAGCTACATCATGATACGTCAAAAATCTTAGAGGATATATAGTTACATATCATGATATCGATTTAATATCAGATAAACATGACAAGTAAAAAATCCCAGTTCCTTACCTGCACACAGTCTGCCGTCTAAAGTTAGCTCGTAGCCGTCATGGCACACACAGAGGAAGGCGCCCACGGTGTTCACACACTGCCCGTTTCGACACAGTCCCCTCTGCGTCGCACACTCATCCACATCTGCTCAACACACAAACAACACAAGATATCACATAAACACTATGCCTTTTGTTGCTTTCCTCTATTACCGACTCATAACCACCGATGAACGCACCAATGCAGTCACTGTTGTGGGAGTTCTGGAAGCCGGGGTAACACAGACAGTTGTAGGAGCCCACTGTGTTCTTACAGGTGCCGTTGCCACACGGTTGTCTCTCGCACTCGTCCACATCTGAAAACCGGAGAGCATCATCAGAGTTTGACCTCAGAGAAGTGGTCATTAAGTTGGGTAACATTGCTGAGACCAAAAACAAGCAAGAACTGGTAGGAACCAAAGCAGCTCACCGACACACATCGACTGGTCCCGCGTGGTTTTGTAGCCGTTGGGGCAGATGCAGCGGTAGCTCCCCAGCGTGTCTATGCACTGACCAGGATTGCAAACACCAGCGTTCTCAATGCATTCATTACGGTCTGAAAGGGAAAATTGTCCCAAAGTTGTGAAATATACAGACCCACTGAAAATCTAAATCACAACTATTTCTCTCCACTTTTGAATACAAAAAAGTATCTTACAAATGTGGTTACACATTCACAGGCTCTTGATTGAAACATGTCATTTTAAAGCCAGTTGAAGAACAGATGAACGACGGTTCATTTCAGTGTGAAAATCAGGTCCCGACTGGACAAACAGCTGAACATCTCAAGGCAGTCATTAGTATTTGGGCTTATTATAAAACGATAAGAACTATAAACCATGGAAATCATATTAGATATTGTCAAAATCACCTGGAAATGTCCAGTTAGAGTTTCTTAACATGTATTAATTAGTCAAACTAAACTTGTCAAGCTAATCAAATCTGGGGAAATCCTGACTAATGTTTCAAGTAAATGCAATGTATAAAACACTTTAAAAAGCAAACAGATGTTCCAGAGAGACAAACATACGCACATTCAAGTGTAAAGACACACATGTGCGTACCAAATACGTAAATAAAGCAAGATTACCATAGAGACAGTTTTAAACCCCATGGGATCGTATAAAATAAGAATATGTTGGACACAATTAAAAACCAGAGAATGACAATGGGTTTCAATGTGATACACGCAGTTTATCCGATTGGCCTGCGGCAGGCTGTTCCAGAGCCTCCAGTTAAACCTGAAACGAACTGAGAATGTTATTATGTTACTCTACATATTAATAAAGTCACCCTATAAAATCATTCAGATTTCATTAAGTTTATTAGTACTTTAATGACCATTTCGATATTTGTCACTAGCCACAAACAATCACTAATATGAATACATATTTATTGCTTCATAGGACAGGAAACAGCTCATTACCTCTGTGTGGGACGTTGACACAATAACAATGATGCTGATTTAGTAGTTTTGAATAAAATTGTTATTTAATTAAATTTTAAAATACGTCCTTTTTAAAATACTCCGTTTCATGTCCTGCCCTGCAGCAATGCATATTTTTTAAATCAGTGTAAATCTCTGCTAATCACTGTATTTAATTGTCTCCAGCCACAGTTTCATATTTCCCTCACTGGAGTCTGAACATTTTTTTTTTTTCAAAGCTGGAAGCTCCTTAATAACAAGCCCACCATGAAGAATATGTCCTCAGCTCGACTGTCGCTGTGCTGCCGCCGGTGCTTTATCTTTGGCATATATCAGTGCAGTTCAAAGAGTTTCATGTAACTGAGTTTGATACAACAGCTTGAGGAGGTAAGACAGCATAAGGCCACGAACGGACTCAGAGAAGTTAGCGCCATCAGCATGGAGGACAGTGGATTTCAGGCTGCCTCATCTAATCTTTTCTCTAATCCTGTTTCGACTGATTTTAATCTCCACTGAGGTCATTAGGAGTTGACTAAGCTGCTGTTGGTCGAGTGAACAGTCACAACACTGGTAATGTTCCATGTAATCTGACTGCTGCTGACACCTTTTATCTCTCTGAGGGCCATATCTGATCAGAACCACATCCTTACCCAGACACTGTCCAGTGGGGGTGAAGCGATATCCAGGTTTACACTCGCAGCGGTAGCTTCCCGGCAGGTTCAGACAGGCTGCGTTCTGCTGGCACACTGGTCCATTCTGACACTCATCGATATCTGACAGAGACAGAAGTGTTAGAAGACAGTCATCTCCAGGTGAAACCATTTCTCCTGATAACAGGTTCATTTATCGTTGTTATCTTGATAAAATCAGATTGATCATGAGAAAACGACTTCAGAAGATACATTCTGCTGCTCTGTGCGAGGGTTTGAGAGTTTCACAGCAAACTATATGAACCATTTTATGACCTTTTGCCATTTGCTGTAAGAATGTTTATTCTAATGTGATATACGTTATGGCTTACACGTGGTCTACCTATAGCAGATGTGTTACTGTCCAGAAGGCTACCAAGAAAAAAATGCATCGTGTGGTTGCTGGTGGACGTTTGAATGGTATTATAAAGTACGTATAAACAAGTCCGATGTGATCATCAATAAACAGGACTCCATCTGACAGTTTCAGCTTAAATAATAATAATGCTAGAGTTGTCAAGGCGACACTTTTAGCCCAGTTCAGACCAAAGATCTGCGAGACAAAAACATTTGTTGCTGCAGTGTGAACTGGCCCATTTCAGCTTGACTACAGTTGTCAAATTGCCAGTGACTGGTTTTAAGCAGTAAAGCACATCATCTGCTTATAAAGCCAGTCAGCATCTCGTAGCAAAATCAGCCAGTTATAAACTTTCAGCTGGTTGAGACGGTAGCTCTGGAGGAAGGAAAAAGGGCATCACCTCATCGATCTGTTTGAGTGACGTTAACATTGAAATGTGCTGCACACTAACGACTACATTGCTTTTTCTTGGCTCCACCGTCTACATGCAGCATTCACATGACAGTCACTTCACACACCCCTGTTGTTTTACTAGATACTAGAAATGCAACTGCAGCAAAAAAACTCATCACTATACTCCTTCATATTTTGAGGCACTACAATATATGTCCAGCTATAGAAAAAGCCTTGAAGGAGCGGATGTAGAGAGTCATTGCTATGGAGATGATACGCCATCTCGTCTGCTCACATTGGTGCAAACTGGCAGGCTTTCAGAATGCTGCAGACTGGCACATTGCAAGTAGTTGTAAGTTTTAACGCAAAATCCTCGGTCTGAATAGAGCCTATGGATGCAGGCATGGCACACCTGACCACATCATAAGTAATAAGAGGGAATAAAAACTCATTGTTGATGATAGAAGATTGATTTTCTTGTTATCTCAAGATAGAGCTCTTTCTCTTGAGATAACAGTATTACAAAAATGCAAGCATGGCAATTCTTGGTTTCTGTAAAAAAAAAAAAAAATGCAAAGAAGAATGCACAGAATTTATGTTCTGGCATCACCTTCAACAGAACTGCAATGGCTTTGCAGGACTTACCCTCGCAGATCAGCAGCTTGTCGTTGTAAATGAAGCCGATGGGGCACTCGCACCTGAAGCTTCCGATCATGTTGATACACACTCCATTCTCACACACTCCAGGGATTTCCCTGCACTCATCAATATCTAGCACATGAGGAAGAGACAAGGGGACAAAATGAGAACAAAATAAAACTTGACGTTTCCTAAAATGACCCTTTGAGTGTGAAAATCTTACCGATGACCCGTCCCGTGGTGATGTCGATGTAATAACCTGGTCTCTCACTGCCGCACAGGATCGCAAACTCATCTGAAGGTACATTAGACACGAGTTTTTAAAAACGATCACTTTTAGTTTCTTACGCTCTCACTCGGACATATGTGTGTACGACACCTCACCGGTGCTGGGGACAGGACACTGTTCACAGGGTTTATTCCAGGCGCGGCCGATGTTGTAGGAGCAGCAGCACATCTTCTTGGTCATGTTGAAGGTCAGCTCTCCATCACAAGTCCTGTTGTCGGAGTAAAAGTTCCTGAAGCAGTAGCTCTTCCTCATGTCTGCGTGTTTTCAGAAGAAAGAGAGAGAAGGTTACATGCATGACTGCCATTTTGCTGGCTGATGCAAGCTAGAGTGTGCAGACCTACCCATGCAGTTGTTCCCTCCATTGACCTGCATGTAGTCCACAGGGCATATACATGTGTAGTTCCCGATGGTGTTGTAGCACTGGCCGGGCCCACAGATGCCTGGTCGTTCACACTCATTGACATCTGCACGTAGAGAAGGACAGACAGAATAAGTCCTTTGTTTTGATGAATACAGTGTCAGATTTCCATGCTTTCAGTTGAGGCGTCACATAACTTATTGTGCTTGTGAAAATGTTCATCTTAAAAGTAGGGGTGGTGAAAAAAATCGATTATTGATTAATTGATAATATTGACGATTATGATTCGATTATTAAATTTCCAAAAATCGATAATTTTTTTTTTTTTTTTTGAAATAGTAATACAAACTGGAGTCCTCCTCTCACTGGCTTCCGCTACATGGTCCACAGTCTAGAGCCAAGATATGTTATTCCAATTTCTAAATCTTTACAAGGAGACAAAACTTTCCGTGCAAGTGTCCCTCAACTCTGCTCACAGGGTAGCAATAACCTGCGATGCCTAGACATCCAGAGCTATAGTCTCATATGTGACCGTTACAGCTCATTATGTCGGCAGTTAATGGAAGCTAATGTCCTACATACTTCAGACGAAAGCTATGGATGATAGCCACACAAGTGCATATATGTGTGAGTTTCTCAAAGCAATGGCAGACGAGTGGGGAGTGGGAAACACGCCCTGGTTCTCGTCACCGACAATGCTTCTAACATGAGTCCGGCTGCTGAGCTTGGCAGCTTTCTTTTAACAGTGAAACACTACATTTAAAACAAAGTAAAAAATAATAATTTTGATATTACAGTTACACTATACAATATTGAAGGTGCTGTGAGGTGTTACTCCCAAGATAAGTAAAATAATTCAGCAGCTGACTGATGTTAAATGTAAGATCAATAATCGTTAATAATTGAAAATCGAATCGATAATCGTTAATAATCGAAAATCATTTGTAATCGAATCGAGACTTCAATAATCGGAATCGAATCGAAATTGGTTTAACCACCCCTACTTAAAAGGCTGTGATCTAAATGAATGCGGAATAAGTGCAACAAGGACATCGACTTTACTTCTGTGAGATATATTATCAACCGCCCAAGTATATCAGACAACACATTTTAGCATAAACTTTTTTCATTTCTTATCCATCTGAGAGAACAAAATGCATCAACGATTGATTAACAAGGGACAATCCGCCTTCGCTCAACATCTCCCGCCTACTGGTGGACTCTGCCGCAAAAGTGCCCTCTTGGGGGCGCCGTTTAGCTCAGTTGTAGAGCGCTCGTCCCATGTGCCGAGGCTCTGCAGCGGACCTGGGTTCGACTCCCGGCCTGGGTCCCTTTGCTGCGTGTCACTCGCCCTCTCTCTCCCCCTGTTTCCTGTCATATCTTCAGCTGTACTATCATAAAAAGGCCCCAAAAAAAAAAATAAGAAAAAAGAAGTGCCCTCTTGAAGGCCCCTGTGGTTGATAAACCATGATAAAGTGCCCTGCCGGTTGTCCCATTCACCATCTCTATGTTGTGCAGCATACATGTATGATTGTTTAGGAAAGGAGAAAGACAACTGCTAAAAACAGGAGTTTAGGAAATCCTACATCAGAGACGGCTCTGTTTGTCCTGATTGGTAGAATCAGTGGTGCAAAGTGTTTTAACTCATCATGTCAGTACGGGATCAGTGCGCTTGTTAACTCAGCAGAGCGTAACAAAAAAAACCCCAAAAAACAGGATGGCATGAAGTGGCTCTATTGGGATCGTCCAGAAATTTTGCTAATGGAAGCTCAAAAATAACCGCTCTAATATGTAATGAACAGAACTGAACTGAACGCTGGTTGGTGAAAACAAGGCTACAGTGAATGTGCAGTCCTGGTCTTCATAGAGCAGACAACCGCTTTTGTTCTGCTGGCCAACAAACACACGTTAATTAAAATGCCGCCAGCCACATGTCATTGTCTAACCCTTCGCCTCCTCCTCGCCTCTCTGTCCCTATTTCTCTTTTCTAAACACCCTTCTCATGTATCTCTTTCCCCCCCCTATCTTTCATTCCTCTGTCTCTCCCTTCCTTCTTCATCTCTGGCCTGTCTACAGGGGACTCGGCGTACTTCCCCGAGGAGTGGGCTGACCACATCAGAGCCTTCCTCCTCTGGACACAGTTAGGCGTTCAGCTGTCTCATCATCCTGACTGAGCTCTGCTGGGTTAGCAACAGACGGGAACTAGAGCAGAGATATATTGAGCCACAATGAGCTGCAGTGTTGTCTACGGGGACAAAAAGGTCCAATATTTCTTTGTCGTTTCGCCCTCCTCCTCTCTCTCCATGTGTCCTTGCTGAACGAAGGCCTCGATGGCTGGACTCAATTTCCTTCCCGCGGAAATGTCCCAGGGCAAGAGCTAGAGAGGAATAGGTCACCTGTGTTTGTGTAATACCTTCACAGACTCTGGTTTCTGTGTTGAGGGCGTATCCTCTGGGACATTCGCACTGGAAGCTGCCAAAAGTGTTGATGCACTGTCCTCCCTGGCACAAGCCTGGCAGCTCCTGGCACTCGTTGATGTCTGCCAGAGAGAGAAAGGAAACACTCAGTGGCACTGTGGGTGGGTGTGTGTTAGCTGTGTGTCTGATGGCATGTTGCCGTCTGACCTTCCAAGATGACGGTGATGGGATTTGGTCTGAAGCCCTCCCCTCCAGGACACAGTGTCTTGTACTCAGCTGGAACACAGAACACAGCACCAAATCACGGTGAGACAACGCACAAATCACAATCAAGGTGGTTTTATTGCAGGATTTGGCAGTAACGGTACGCTGATGTTCAGACATTGAGTTAAGTCACGTGTCCAGTTGGTCAGGTGCCTAAAAAAAGACGTTTCCTGTCGCTCTCTGCTATGCTTTTTTTTTTTCTCCCGATCAGCCATCTCAGATCTCAGAGTTATCCACAGGGCCCAGTGGACCGGACATGACTGCAGCGACTCAGAATTACAAAGCGAAAAAGAAAAAGTTTTTGTTCTCGTCATAGAAGCAAGCATTTCCTTGAGCTGCAAGAGGGTGAGTCATTGCCTGTAATGTTCTGAACCATCTGTTGGCAATTTCAAGTTGAAGTTGCACAGAGCTGTCTCATCTTTACCAGCAACAACAATTACAGCAAACACACACTCATCGCATGACAAGAGCAAGCAGTGTGTAGCCTGTATCTTGGTCGCGCAGCTATATCAGGCCTGATTTACATTGTGGTACACGTCTGTGGTTTGTTTATTTCACATGTTAAAGCTAGTTGTAACAGTGAGAGACAACTTTGAACCACTTCAAGGAACTTCAGGGTAACAGGTGCCAACTGACTGACTGATCGTCTCTGACACACGGTACAAAACAACTAATAAAAGGATCTGACGTTGTTGTTGATCAAAGCTAGCGACCCCCAAATGACTTTACCAGAGGGAGACTTTTAAAACATATTTTTTATCCCCTTTTCAGAAACAGACATTCTAACAGACATGTCTAACTTTTAAGACAGTCTAGAGCATCTGACTCTGTTTGTCACCACCACACTCCTTCAGTTATTGATGAGAGCAACATGAATAACTGAAAAACTTTGGTTTCAAGGCAAGAAAGTACCTGACAAGGTAGCAGACATTTCATCAATTTACTCAAGTATTGGACTTTTTTGCAGTGGCGGTTCTAGACCAGTTTTAATAGGGGGGCCAGGTTGGGGCTGGCTTTTTTGTTAGGGGGCACCTACAACCTGGAAAAAAGGATAAATCCCTCATTCAGACAAAGCAGTGTTTACAATTTCAGCAATTGTGATTGGGTAGTAAACTACTGAGACACTTCATTTCTGCCTTTCCCTTCAGAACAAAATCATTGCAAGAAATCTGTCATTGTATTATTAATGCAGACTCCCTGTCAGGGGGGCCACAGGGGGGTCCAGACTCGGAGTTACAGGGGCACTGGCCCCTGTTGGCCCCCCCCTAGAACCGCCCCTGCTTTTTTGAGTTACTTGCACTTTACTTGAGTATTGACATTTTCCACTAATTCATTCTTCTACTCCACTACAATTTGGAGTTAAATAAAACAGTTAACTTTGGTTAACTTGACGACGTATATAATTAACTAACGATAACATTAAAATAAGGTGTGATATGTGATATGAGGTGGGTGTCACTTGCATTTTATTGTCCTGAATTCTAGATTGTTGATGATGTTGTTGAAGTGCAAGTTGGTGTTAAATATCTTAAACTGCAATGTGTGTCTGCTGTGGTTGCGTTTGCCAGACGGTTGCAACAGACCCAAAGGGAATTTCCAAAAGGAGAACAAACAAAACTAAAACATCAGTACACAGTAAACACAGCACTGAATTTACAATGCGCTGACTCCATAGATTTAGAATATCCATCAGCAATTGATCAGGAGGTGTATCATCCCGCTTTCAAAAGTCCTTTCCACAGAAATAAAAATGCAAAATGACACAGAGTGTAAAAAGAAACGACTGGGCTGACTCACTTGAGTTGACAGAGGGGCATGATTCACATGGATTTCCCCAGCCCTGGCCCAGGGAACAGCAGCAGGACGCTTTGGAAACACCAACTCCGATCTCATTGGAGCAGTCCAAGCTCTCTGATGCGTCTCCTCGGGAACGAACATCGAGGTAGCAGCTTCCAGAGCGAGTGTCTGCGTTCACACACACAGGGTTCAGGTACACAGGCGTGTCTTTGCCTTGGCTTCAGAATGTGTTCTATGATTAGCATTTATCATGAGAACGTGTTGATTCTCACCCACACAGCCCACCCGAGTGGGGTTGAGCTCAAAGTCTGCCGGGCAGTTACAGTGGTAGCTTCCAGGGATGTTGACACACATTCCATTAATGCAGATGGTTGGGTCTGCACATTCATTGACATCTGAGGAAGAAAGACAACGCAACAGTGTTTGAAATGGCTTCACCTCAACAGAGCTATATGAGAGTTTTTCATTTCTTGTTAATTAGTCATTAATTGCCACAACAGGAGACGAACAGTGACTTCTCCTCTGCGAGGATGAGAGCTGTTCGTCTCTTAACGGCTGTTGCTCGACTCTTTTTACACCCTTCCAAGTTTCCTTAGCTCACTGGGGCATAAAGAGAGCATCACTGGGGCTGGCAGCTCGACTGGTGTGTCCACTAGTCTTACCTGTGCAGTTGCCTCCACTCCTGTCCAGCTCATAACCAATGTTACATTCACATCTAAAAAGTCCCGGGATATTCTGGCAGCGTCCGTTGACACAGATGTCAGCAAAGGTACATTCGTCTATGTCTGCAGAAGAGACAGAGGGAGAGAGGTAGAATGATAAAGAGGGGGAGAGAAGGGAGAGGGAGAGAGGCCCAGCTGTGAGGGATTAGTGGATCATGGGATCATGGTGGAAAATTGGCAGCCAGCAATAGGAAGTGAAGGCCGCTCACCTCTGCTAAAGAATGACAGTTCTGGGGCAAAAAAATGCCCAGACAGATCCAGACAGACACACACATACACTAAGAGAGCAGCAGCCAAGGTTATGAAATTGTGCTCTTCCACATCATTAGACTCTGCGCAAGTCATTACTGTCCAGTCCCGCCTGAGTTGATACAGCGAGGACTGGACAGGTTATTTCAGGATGTTTGACACATCAGCAAAATGAGGTCAGTCTGCTCATTCAATTGAATCCAGCAATGTCTTATCACTAGAAGCATGAGTCACATTCGTCTGCTACCAGTCGTACATGTGTTCAGATGTCGACTGTACAGTAGCTCAGCTAAGGATATCATACAAGAGCCCTCAGGCACAATGTTCAATCTTACATCACCTTAAAATTGTATTTCTACCCATGTAAACTGTGCATCCCAATTTAAAATGTGTCTAAAAAGATCTAATGATTACCTTGATAAGGCAAACCTAGATAGCATGTACACATATCCTCAAGGTTATGATTACCGGCGCATGAGGCTTTGTCTTTAACACGAAATGGAATACAATAAAAGACAGTTTCCGGAGCAGAGTATGTCATTTCAGTCAGTGGGATGTCGAGCACTAACCCACGATGATTTCAACGACTCTTTGCACTTAAGGCAAGCAATATTATGTGACTGTGTGTTTCTATGGCTGAAAATAAGCGTTCCCTCCACCCAGTCCATCGTCTTTCTGCATCAGAAAAGCTAAGACCTCAACCTTGTTTCTGAGTTTTAAGAAAGCCAGCTGGCTAACGATCGCAAGACAATGGTATCTAATGTTGGACCTTAACCTGTTGCTTTAGTTTTCAATTCTACACTGTGTGAGATTAGCTTAATACAAATATTTACATACAGTCTACTGTTGGGACGGAAGCAGAATTGTACTGGCAGTTCAAAACTAGCTGCTTTTGTTTTCAATACTAGAGTGTGATATGAGTCAAAATAGCTGAATACTAATATTTACAAGAGAAACTGTACTGGCGCCTAATACTTTAGCTAACATAAACTTAGCTAACCAGCATAAACAAACAGTTTTGACTCACCTACTTTTAGGGCACTCCTTTCTTTTCCTAAAAATCTGAAGCTGCTTTTTAGTAAGACATGTTATTGGGCTACTGTTTCTCACAACGAAATGTGATGTTTAGCAAAAAACACAACATCTTTGACTAAATTGAAGTTGCTGTCAGTCCCTTAGCAATGGCCTCACAGCCAAAACCACTTAGATGCTGCTTCCCATTTCCAAACTGCTATCTCACGAGTTCCATTTGGAGGCAGCATCTGTTTGAAGCACTTGTTTCTCCAAACAGGAAAACAAACAACCTTTCACCAGAGTCGCACCAGACCTTTTCGAATCACTCACACGCATAATTTAGGGTGTGGACACCAGTTCAAAGGGTCTGGAACCACGATAGTCAGGAATGGCAGTGTTGCGTTGCCTTACCCTCGCAGGCCTTGCCGTCAGGAGTGGGGATGAAGCCCATGTCACATTCACAGCGGAAGCCTCCGGGCAGGTTCAGACAGTGGCCGCTCTCACACAGGTTGCCGTTCTCTGCACATTCATCGCTGTCTGTAATGTTGATCACACACAGTCGGTAAACCCAAAATGCATTCATGAACCTTTTAATGAGCAGAAATGTTGTGCAGGATATGGGTTTTGCGTGTGTGACCTGAGCAGTAGAACCCGTCTCCAGAGAATCCCTCCTTGCACGCACAGCGATATGAGCCCATGGTGTTGTGACAGTCGGCATTGTTGCTGCACATGTGTGTCCCATTGGAGCACTCATCCAGGTCTGAAACACAGCAATGTACAAAAGTAATCACATGCACGCAGGAAATAAGGCCAGTAGTTTTCAATATTTTCCTTATTGTTAAAGGTGTACTATGCAGAATTTGTTTCCAACACCTTGGGTTGGTGGCTTGCCAACTCAGAGTGGGACTCAACAAATAATTGATCTAACTGATACCTGATGCATCACAGTATGCAGATTATACTGTATATACTACAGATTACGTCGACTATTTCACTGGACCCACTGAGTGGCGGCACTCCCCCTGAACATTTGAGGTCATCAGCCTTACCTGTGCATTTGAGGCCATTGCCAATCCACCCTGGAGCACAGTTGCATTTGAAGCTGCCGGCCGTGTTGGTGCAGGTGGCGTGTCTGTCACAGTTATGAGCTCCGATCTCACACTCATTGATATCTGGCCAAGAGAAAAACAAATAAGACGCCATGTAAATACAGCAAAAACAGACACTGCTCTGATGGTCTAATGATTTGGGTCTGCATTCTCATTCCAGTGGGGTTCTTGGCATTGCGGACTGAGTTGATGCTTGGTTTGAATTGTATAAAGACAGCAGCAGGAGACGACAGTACTAAGTCTTTCTGGGTCACTGTCTTGATCCATCGCGGGCTGTATTTCAGAGCAGAAGGCAAAGAGACATTCTCATGATCTCTGATACTAATAGCCTTCCTGCAGAGGTTTAATGAGCAGACCCAGTCTCTGGATTTTCATTGTGCAAATCTGTCCAGGGAGCTATAAAAAAAGACTGAGAAGGAGAATGATATCCTAATGCTGAGGCCTTGTTCTGTCTGCTCCGTCTGAACGAGTATTTTTCTGAGGTTATTTTAGGCAAAGATCTCCCTCTTCACCCACAGACCCACAGACGCTGCACCTCTCACATGAGGCTTTTGTAACTGCCCCGTTTTTAATGCTCGTGTTTGCTTTTCTCACCAGCCCAGATGTCAGGTTTGGAAATTTAATCTTTCCAAAATATAATTTCTATAAAAATGTGGTAATGTGCCAACTCTTCAAATAAACATTCCTTCACGGCAAAACCATTATAATTACATCTGAACACTGCCAATGGATGAAATATTGAGGTACTTAGTAGATACCATGTGGTTGTAAAAATACCTCTGTATATGGGCTAACCTATTGTATGTGGTCCTAGATTCTAATAAATGAACAACAACAATTAATGAGAATAATTAAATTTGCTACTATAAAAATCTGCCCTGCCAATAAAGCTGTTTACATCCTGTAGGGTGTAACCAGTGAGGATCTCCATGACGCAGCTGGTTCGTGGTGAGATGCTGCGAACGTGACTCTCGTTCCTCGGGCAGCTCTGACACGATCAACAACATGGCACCGCGGAAAAAGCCCGTATGGGCCTACGAAAACGATGAATGCTAATCTGAGCCCAAAAAACTCAGTGTGGCTCTGACCAACATCATACCTGGCCCGAGCCTGATGACTGAGTGTTTCAGCTTTGATATCTGGCTCTGCATGTGTGTTTGCATGCGCGTGTGTCCTCCACATCAAGGGAAGCCATGTCATGAACTCGATCAAGATGTTAGGACTTATCAGCCAATGAGACACACTCCTGTCTGTGTGTGTCTGTCCTTGTGAGGGTAGTAATTCAAAACACTGTCAATTAGAGATTAGTGCTGCTGGTTTATAGTCTTCCTGAGCAGAGGGTACGGTATATTTACACTACATTTGATGACGGGGTTAATATGAGGGCTGAGAGCAAACGAATCTCCCTGGATTACAGACGGAATTGAAGACAATTTCCCGCAAGCCTTTGATGACAGAGCGAGCACAACAAACACACACACACACATCCATCAACACATTCATGTGGAAATGTAAAATGCAAACAGGGCTTGTTGCATGCAAGAAGCGTGTCAGCAGTCACAGCTGGTGTCAAAGAAGAGGCTTGATTTAACGAGAGCTAATGTTTGACAGATGAAGGGCAAAAAAGGATAAAAGGGATCGCAGAGAATTACACATCTGCCTGTGTAGCTGTCTCACAGTTTTTATGTCTGCCTGATTGCCCATTTGTCAGCTGCCCGTCTCGCTACAACTCTAAATGTCTTCAAATGTTGATTGAGTCAACAGCAATGACAGAGACTGGTACATAACACCATGAGTTTGCTAACATTAGCTGTGAGACAACACAAACTGTTGGTCCCACCAGACCAAGCAGAACCTGATAAAATGAGATGATGTGACCAAATGCTAAGTGTCAATACTGTGAGACCATGATGAATGGAAACGTATAGGCTAGACTTACAGAAACACAAGCGGAGAAGATTCAGTGAACCAACGCAGTAATGTCAGTTAGGCTCCACTAAACATCTACCTAAAGTTTGCTAACGATAGCTAATAGCCACCATGAGCTAATGGTCAGACTATTGGCCACAAATATCAATGGCAGGACAACGTTAACCATATGAAATGTAGTGTAATAGTAGCCCAAGCATAGAAAAGTCATTGTTGTAGCAAACTTGCTAAGTAATGCCAGTTACACAAAAATATCTATCTAAAGTTTAGCATCAGCCAACATTAGCTCAAAGCAGAACCCCGACAGAAAATGTTAAAGACAGATTATTTGGCCAATAACTGTCAATACTTAGCGGATGTTGGGTAATGCTAGCATTAGCTAACATCAGCCAACATAAGCGGCCGGCCATAGGAGACCTAATAAGACTGTGGAAGTGCAACCCCTGAGTCCACTGGACTGACCGAGGGTGTGTTGTATTGCTTTGGAATTTTTCTTATTCATTGTATTCATTTCTAAGAGGAAGACTGTGTAATTTTGTTGTTTTTATAGTTACTGTCTTTATCACAAATTCTTTGACTATTTTTCCACGTCGCTTAAAGATTATAAGTCAACACACTCAATCCTTCTCCCTGATCCTCTCTTTTTAACGCTGACACTCCACCAGCCTTGTAACATCCACCAGTACATCTCCACCCAGTCCTAACTTTCCAATACACACGCAAAGACACAAGAGTGTTGAAATGTACGTACACAATACTTACACCCTGCCCCTTAGTTGTTGTGGAATAAAAAAGGGAAGTAATTCTTGTGGGAGCCTCATCAACAGCTGGATCAGATCTGGGCTTGAGAGCACCACTATCTCATTAACACACACACGCAAGCAGATTTAGTCCACGCATACCAATGCGGACGCGTAAGGCAATTCAACAATGACAACCAATTTCTTATGCATTTTTCGTATGAATATATCGGAAAGGGCTCCGTTCCAAAAAGAGTAGCGGGGTTTGTTCACTTGTCCATAACAAGACATCCTGCCTGCCTGCCTGAGAGGAATTAGTGTCTTGAGTCCTTGGTATTCTGGGGCTGAAATTCCAAGCCTGTGAATCAGACCCGGCTGCTTTACTGCAACTCCAGCTTTCTCAAAACAAGGAAAATGGACATTTTAATCGGATTAGAATGAGCAGGAGTGTGTATGAGTAAGTTAGTGAGCTTGACTCATACTTGAGACCGACCTGTTTATTTGTGTCTGAAGAGAGACGTGCTGCTGCAGTTTGAGTGTCTGATTCATTTCGATCACTGATATGAGGTCAAATAAGATCACTGGCCAAACTCAATCCTGAACTTTTAAGTGGCCATATAAATCAGACTTAACTGTGGCTGGACAAGGAGTGAGCCTCAACTTGCGAAAGGAGTCTACCGGCCGGATGGGCTTTGTATTTATGTGTTCTGGAGCTGTTTCAGGTGATTACGTGCTGCAGAACCAGTCCAAGCATCACGTAATGTTTAAGTGACCTTAATGAAAGAGCAACAAAGGAATAAACAAAGGTGCAATGTGATGCATGCATCTGACAGAAGATAGTGATCTCACTGCTCCTGCTGCCGTTGCTGTTCGAGCATGTGAGTGTGTGTTTGCAAGCGTGTTTCTCATCAAGTCAGACAGGAGCTCTTGAATGAGGGTGAGTAATGTCCGAGCGGCTCCTGGTTAGCCAACGCAGCCCCTCATTTCTCACCTCTCTCTTCGACTTTGCTTTCGCTCCTAACGCGTTCAACTAAACCACTCGCTCACACACACACGTGTCTCCTTCACCACTTAATCAGCAGCAGCAGCCCCGACACTGACTCACCGCCCTTTCACTCCCATCCGCGTTCCTCCGCTGACAGGACATTTTGTTGTGGGCTCACGTGTGTGTTTGTCTCGCTCACCTGTGCAGCCTGTGGTTCCCTTGCGTACAGAGTATCCCAGCTCACAGTGACAGATGAAGGATCCCTTGGTGTTCTCACAGTTCCCGCTCAGACAGATGTTTGGGTTCAGCTCACACTCATCCACATCTAGACGTGGAGGGAAAAGAGGGTGAAACAGTGAGAGAGCAAGAATGTTAATTTGCTAAACACGACCACAATAAATGAAAAGTTTATGACGATAAATGAAACTGAATGAGCTGCTGTTGATTCTGCCTGCCAAGCACGTTTTAATACGCTGTGATATATGCAAGTAAGTCACAGAAGAATGACATCATGCGCTATATTAAGGCTTTAAAATGTGTTTACTTTTAATAAATACAGCAGTAACAGAGTGTGTGTTTGTGCAGACGCATTTAGAAAGCCAGTTCATCATTGATGTCAGGTTTTTGTTTTCTCACTCAGTGGAACCAGACATCTAAATGTCACGCATTCCTCGCTGCTCAACCCAACTACCACAATGTTCACTGTCTAATAAATCAACACAAACAACATCACCCTCTGTTCTCTCACACACAGACTCATAGATGTGAGTCATTAAGTCTGATTCTCATGACTCACACGTTGGATGCGCCTAAAGTTGATCATTACGTTGTTTTTAGTAATTCTCTGAGAACTGGAACTAATTAGTGCCGAGCTGCAGAGGGTGTAGCTGCAGTGTTTTTATTTTGAGCATTAAGAAGTGAATCCATTACCTAGGCAGGTCTTCATATCTTCAGATGACATGAAACCGTCGAAGCACAGGCACTGGTACGTCCCGGGGGTGTTGGTACACTGGCCTCCATCGCAGATATCTGGGCTTTCCTCACACTCGTCAATATCTGAGGATTGAAAACAGGGAGGCAAATCAAAAATGAAATGGGAGCAGACGAATTGGAGAGAACACATCGGCATATTTATCTCTCCTATACAAGGTGGAACACAGAGCAAAACCAAAGTATCTGGTGTACATTTACTTCTTCACTCATAAATCACCAAGGTCAACTGAGGATAGACTTTGTGCAAAGAGTGAAATTCATGCTGAGAAGTGATGGAGTGATTTTCAGCTCTTCTTCTGAATAAATTACACTGAAATTACCCTTGTTCTGCCTTGATCGCTGCCTGTATATCTGTGTTGGGTAACCAGAGGAATATAGGTCACCAGAGTCAACATGACAGTGGGCTCAACAACACATGAAGCCTACGGTCATGGTAAAAAACAAAAAACCCTCAACAAGAAAAGTGCCAGCAAACTTTACCAGATGAATAAATAAGCACCATCATTATTTGGTAACATCTTGAAGCAAGTTAATGAACAGTCTTTAAACTGGGTCTTTTTCCCTACAGGCCAGGGATTCTTTCTTTGAACACATTATTTTTTGCTTTTAAAGGGATTTTAAAATTTAGCCCCAAATCTTCCCTGTAGAGCGAGTCTGCCTTCTCTTGGATATAATTGAAGTGGCACTCAAAATAATGATCTGGTTACTCCACAGAGGATAATCCACAGAGTTTCATTTAGGAACTTTTTCCTTACCATACACTGCGCTAAAGGAAATTAGCGTTCACTCATGGGCAACTAGCACTGAGCTAACTAAGCAAGCCAACACTGCTGTTCTGCCATGAGGACGCCGTGAATGTTTACATCCTGTACTGTCCTGTACTGCACACTTCCTTCTGCTTAGCTACTTGAAACTGCTCACAACAAGGCTATGGATTATTTTGAGTAACCAGGTCATGATTTCTGGAAAGAGGCATTGCTGTTGAGTCTTTCAAAAGCATTTTTTTTTTGCTGCTTTGAGCACCTGAAGCCGACCGCCATCAAGCTCCAATATATTGGAGAGAAGACAGCCAATATCTCTTATCTAGATAGATATATAGCACTACATGAAAGATGGAAAAATGTGTTTTTGATGATGTGGTGAACTGTCCCTTTTAATGAGGTTTCTGTAAAAAGCAGTATTTGAATAGATACTGTACTACAATTCTTTAAACATCTATAGAAAATGTTATGACCAGCGAATTATAGAAAGGCAGTTTTTCCTTAGTCACCACATCTTGACATCTTGCCTACTGTGTAAAACATAATAAGAGACACAGGATAAGATACTCATTAACACAGAATGACAGAAAGGGAGAGAGAATATAAAGCTTCTTACCGGTGCAGCTTCTGAGGTCTGGCATCAGGGCGTATCCACTGTGGCAGCTGCACTCATAGCTTCCCTCTGAGTTGGTGCAGAAAGTCTCACAGCCACCGTTCTCAATGGTACACTCGTCGATGTCTGAGAGGCAGAAAAACACACGGCTCAATGCCTAAATACTTCCTCCACTTCACCTTCAGGTTGCTTCAATAGAAACAAAAACAATACATCTGAAAGGAAACAGTCTGAAAGGTGTTCAGGGCTCACCAACACACTCCAGTCTGTTCTCTGTGGATTTGTATCCCGTGTCACAGGTACACTGGTAGCGGCCGATCATGTTGACACATTGGCCGTTCCTGCACAGCCTGTCGCTCAAGTCACATTCATTGATGTCTGTGAAAGAGAAAGCAATGATCAAATTCCAAACCGCACCGTTATTAAAAACAAAATGTAAAGCTGAAGCGGCGTGGGCGGGTAAATGGAACAAGTCACATGCTCTTAAACGTCAATCACTTGCCATCGAGCAAGGCAACACTAATTCATGTATTTTCATCATAACTTAAGCTGTTCGTTATTTTCTTAATTTATTGATTCACTCTTTGTTCAATAAAATGAAAATACGTTTTAAAAGTGACAAATTCAAGTTCCTTGTTTTGTCTGACCAACAGTCCAAAACCGAATGATTTTCAGTTAAACATTACAGAAAAATGACCAAAAAAAACAACGAAACTCCAAAAGCTATTAACATTGAGAAAGCAGAACAAGTTCAGCTCCACACGAACACCTAACTGCACAATTAGAGCTCTAACAGAGCATTAATCACTCTCCAACTGACAGATGTTTTATGATGGAATCAAGGCCAACTGCTGGTAAAAGGACATTTTTCACTGATGAATCTGACACCTCGAAACACACTTAAACACACCCATCTGTATGATAATTCGCTTTACAACTGAAGTTTATTATCGTTTCAGCACTCGGTGTTACTTCACCAGAGATAATGAAGGGAAGAGCTCTCAGAAGGGACGAGGTGGGCAGCGTTCAGTTCTGCTTTCATTGTTTTTATTCCTCTGGGTGGTAAAAAGGAAAATAAATGAGCTTAAAGGGCAGAAATTGAGCATTAGATCATGGACTAAATCCTTCACACTCTACATGAGGTCATCAGAATTACACCCAGTGAATAATGCACAATCAGCTCTTTTAACTACACATGGGACTAAGATTAAAGACAGCAGCGGAGAAGTCAGGAGAAAGTGAAAGAATGCGCTGTTGCCAACATATTTTAGCATAAAGGGCATTTTACAGAATGAGTAACAAAACAGCCTATACACAATACAAGGTGGCTGAGTCTATGTCATTTATCCAATGAGAACTAGGCCAATATAAACCTCTAAAAGAGGCTGCATCTAGAAAAGAGAAATTTCAGAATCAAACAAAACAAAAACAGCTTCTTCATTTTTTGATATTTTCTGTTTCGGAGTGCCTGGAACAGTCATGTGTCTCACAAAGTGTTGAACCTCGCCCCATCCTTTGCTTGTGAACGACTGAGCCTCTCGAGGATGTTGTTTTGTTTCTCCTGTCTCAATTTGTTTGAAACATGTTGCTGGCATCACATTTAGAATGATCATACATCAACACAATGAAGCAGATGAGGTTAACATTAAACATACTGTCTTTGTACTGTTTTAAACTGAGTAAAGGTGATCACACATTCTGTTTAATCTATGTTTGACACAGCCACACAGCTTTTTTTAAAACCATGCTTTACATTTTAAGGCACAAAAATGTAAAAAAAAGTCTTTTGCTACGTAACTGCAAAAACTCTCTAATACTAAAAATCCTCTTTCATTTCCAGAGGATTTTCTCTCCAAGTGGACCCTTCTTAACGCACACGTGTCAACAATCACACTCGTCTAAAGTTCATATCAGCTCCTCTATCGATCAAAGAACATTCATCCCACATATACACAGACCTGACTGGCTCACTCCCACAGAGCCCCAGTGAGCCCACACACGGAGGCAGATGGAGGGACGACCCTCCCCTGTCCTTCAAACTGTGACAGCATCTTCTATTACTTTACTTACTTTCACTCTTTTTGTCTTTCTGTCATCTCTCGGGAGTTGTAACTACACTCTGACACACAGATTTGTCCAAAAGAAAGAAAAAGCGACCTCATCACTCACCTAAACAGGCCGACCCATCGGGTGCGATCTCGTGTCCTTCGGGGCAAATGCACTGGAAGCTGCCCTCAGTGTTGGCACATTCACCTCCACGGCAGAGCAGAGGGTTCCTCTCACACTCATCGATGTCTGATGGACGAAGAACACACACATGTACATTACACATAGAGATATTCAGTGTTAGGGTTCAGCCTCGGCCTCTTCCGATGAAGCCCACTGGATCGATTTATCCAAAAGTTTGCTAAACACTGACCTGCAAACTCGTGTCACTCCAGTTTAAGAGAGAGTGGAGGAACGGCAGGAAGCAGGAAGCACACAAATGTTTTAAATGAAATGTTGGTATCGCTCCAAAATAAAGAAGCTTTATTTATGTGCATGGAACACAAACTATTGAATAAGTAGTTTTCTTATTTTTGCCCGTTGAATGTATACATTTTTGAAAGCATTGTACAATTTATGACAATTTATTGACGCTTTCTGCAGTTAACACATTATCGGTATTGACATCAGCCAAAATGAGTTGGAAAATATCAGCATATCATATATAGGCAATAATCCAGCGTCACGTATCCCTAGTTTATATCCACATTTATATATCTGTGTAAGGAAAGAATACAAGCTGCAGCTCCATGTCTGGTAGTGATGGAAAGCATCCAGATTGACGGTAACAAAGATGAAAATCTAAATAAAAATGTGATTTTTACTTATTTATTTTTGTTAGCCTGCTAGCCCAGTCAGTACAGCCTATGATTGCATGTGGGCAGGGTTGCAATCATTTCCATTTCCAGCGCAGCTGCATTTTTTTGCCACAGCGTGCAAGTTAATTTTGTCTCGCCAATTTTGGTCTAATGGCGGCTTTAAGCCAACGAAAGTATTGAGACTCTCCATTTTTCTGTGTACGATTTTCCCAAGAATAAAAAGAAGGAATCAAACGGCGTCAAAGGCAGACCAGAACAGAAATAGAGCATTAAGTATTTTCACAGATGGGCGAACATTAGGACTCGTAGCTGCATGTAAAAATCATTTTGCTGGGCAGCTGATTGCGTGTTGCTCACATACAGGTCAAGTATGTAATAAAGAACAATTATCTTTAAGACTTTGTGGGGCAGTTTTGCGAAGTGATTGTGACGACAGTTGGGCAGAAAACTCTAGACTCTTTCAACACCCCGCTGGGGTTTAAATAAAGTCAGTTAAATTCTCCTTCTCTCTAACAAATACACATACATGCACACAGCCTGGAAATTTCACATTACATCAGCCGTCTAAACAGAGAGGTCCAAGTCTGGCATGTTAGCCTAAGCACCTCATCCAGAGCTTATGGCCCAAAAGGGAGCGTGGAGGAGATGGCTGGGTTGTGATTGGGACTGGGGTTATGTGGCAGGCCTCCTCTATACTTCATAGACTGGCAAAGCTCTCTGCTCTCAGATGCTACCACTATAACAAGGTGTGCAAAAGAGTTGTTACGGAGATCAAGTTTCTCGCTCGTGTCCACGCAGACTAAACGATTTCATATGAAAGAGTTCTGTCTCTGCATGTAACTCCGCAAAATCATGCCAAGCTGAAGAGGTGAGTCTATGTATGTATTTGTAGTGTCTGCAGGTGCTGCTGTGCGAGGATTCGTCACTCACCCATGCAGTTCTTCATCATCATGAAGCCGCTCTCGTAACCTTCGAAGCACTCGCATTCAAAATCTCCTGGCGTGTTGACACACCTGCCCTGTCCACACAGGTCCGGGGAGATGCGGCACTCATCGATGTCTAAAGGAAAGGAATCCAACAGAATTCTCTTTTAAACTGCAATTCAAGAAAATCATATTAAGAACTACCTGTATTTATCATAACTATAATATAGATCTGTAAATAAAAAACATAATAAAACATTTGTTTTCATCAAGATTTTCAATTCAGTAACAGTGATTCAACACAGGAGGTTTAAACTGATAAGATCAGGAGTACAAAGCACTGATGCCAAGTAATGCAATATAAGTGCAAGGCAAACAAAGCATAAAAGCACAAAATATTTAACGAGAGGTTACTACATGAAAGAAAGACCATAAAATAAGATTAGGAGGTGAATTTAAGCATGATTTAGGCAGCCCTGGCCTGTCTTCCAAAGTCTGATGCTACAGGCCTGATCCCTTTTGAATTTAATCCACATTTTGAAGTGCTTAACAAAAAGACTTTGGGCTAAGATTGAACTCATACAGGGTTAAAAGGTTCCTGATATCACTTACTTAAGTAAGAGCCTCTAAATCATTGCAGAAAAAAAAGCCATAGCACTGGCATTTAAACCAAAAACGGTGTGTGCGCATTTCAACAAAGCAGTAATGTAGCTAACCAGACAACAGGGACCAGCTCCAACAGGTCCGGAGCAGCCAGACTGCCATTAGACTGAATGAGCTGAATGTAGGCACCGGCTTCACACCACTTTACTGTAATTAGTGCTGGCACAGGGATTCAGAATGGGGGACTGATGAACGGTTCAACTGAGATATTGTCGTAGCTGATGTTGAGCAAACATTCCAGCCAAAGAAAGCAGCTCCACGTGAATCAGCTCATACATCAATGCCAGCATGTTACCAGCTGATTCCTGAAGCTCTTCTAATTAAAAATCAATCTTTGTAGTCATTGAAAGGAAGGTGAAATGTTTGATCATTTTAGTTCTATGTGAGGAAATAACAGTTTTGATGAAATTGCATAGATATCTACTGAAGTTAGCATGCTAACCAGCTAGCCCTGGCCCATCTCGGCCTAAAGCTCCTGTACCTGTCCTTTGTTCAAATTCCATGCGGCTAGCTACAAAGCTAACTGAGCTAACTAGCTAATGGCAATCAGAAAATAGTGAAATATGTCCAGTACAAGTTTCCAGAGCCATAAGTGGCATCTTTCAACTGAAGAAGAAATGTCTGAAAGCCTTTTATTGATCTTAAAGGCTGCAAATCTGAAAAAAAAAAAATGGCAAAACTGGAAAATCCATAGATCAGACTTTATTTTTGCTGATATTATATGGTACGGAAAAGATCTGAATTGAAGTTTTCACTGTTTTTGTTTATAATTTGTCACAAATCTCAAAATTAGGGATTTCAGACAAAATAAATGGATGATAATTGCAAACAGTAAGTTTGAAAGTTTAAAAAGGGGAAAAAAACAAGAAGCTGGACCAGCAGGTGTTTCACATTTTTGCTTGATATGTGACTAATAAAATAAATCATTGAATCCGATTCATCTGAACGACTGATTGTTTCAGCGCTACTCACCAGTGCAGTTCCTCTCATCAGAGTCCAGAGCGTAGCCGTTATCACAGCGACAACGGAAGCTGCCGATGGTGTTTCTACACCTTCCATTTGAGCACAGGGAGTTTATCATCCTGCATTCATTTATATCTACGGTAAAGAGCAGAGCGACAAAGACCGGTGAGGGGCATTCATGAAACAACACAGGCGGTCTATGCAGTCTGTGGACGGTACAGTACCTTTGAGGAAGGGTCTGCCGTTGATGAAGTCACCCCTGTGCGAGAAGCCTTGACCACGGGGACACAGCTGGGTGTACTCTGGAGAGCCCTTTTCTGGACATTCGTCACATTCAGGGCCCCAGGCGACACCCACTGAGCAGCAGCAGGCGTCCACGCGGTGCTTTCCTGGGACGGGAGCCCCACAGCGCTCGTCCTCATGGGTGAGGTAACACTGCTCCGTACGCAGGTCTGAAAGTCACCAACAAAGTAGAATATCAAGTGGTTGATTGGAAGGCTGAAAAAAACATGAAGATGACATCAATACCACTGCATATTCACAGTACCCACCAATGCACGTCCTGCCGCTGACGTCAACAGTCATTCCTGGAGGGCACTGGCAGAAAAAGGAGCCTGGTGTGTTGATGCACTTGCCATTGATACACACTCCGGGAAACACTTGACATTCATCCACATCTGACAGTCGGTAGAGAAAACAACAACATCAAGAACAGGTCCAGAGTTTCATATTATTCTGATGAACTGAACATTTTAATGTGTGGGTCTACGTGGCCTCAGACGGAGCCTCACCTTCACAGTTATTTCCTCTGACTCTAGCAAAGCCTTTCCCACAGATTGGATCTGAAAAAGGAGAATGCAACATCGGTCAAAGCAGTTTCATAAATTAAGACGTGGTTCACTAAAATGGTGCGTGAAGATCGTCCCACCTTTTTCACATTTGGCACAGGGGCTGTTCCAGGCTTCTCCCAGTGTGGCGCAGCAGTGGGACTTCAGTGTCGCCCCGTTGATGTTGACCTCACAGCGATTATTGACTATCTTCAGCCAGCAGGTACTCTTAGTAGTCTCTGTGTTTGAAACAAGCCTCACAGTTATAGCTCAACATTCAGTTAAGTGAAAAAGATGTGAGTCAACATGTTCTTTGATCCCAAATATGCATTTCATGAGAGAATCTTACATTCAAAGGCTCATTTTCAGGTTAATACTTTTATTTTGGGTTTCGACTAGTAAATGTTTACATTTAATCTTCAAAAAATATTTAAAAAATTCTCATACTGCCCATTGCTGCAGCCCCTCTATTCACCCTCTGTCTGAATGCTCTGTTTTCTCTGATTGGTCAGCTCTGACAGGCCTGAGCAGGCACCACCCGTCATGTTTCCCCCTCAGCTCTGCCATTGTTTTTGCAACCACGGCCGTGCCTGAGGCGTGGCTGAGGGCAGTGACTGTATAGTTGTGACATCACAACCTTACGGAAGTTGTGACGGCTCGTTTAAAGGCACAGTTTCTGAATACGGGCTCTCCATGGCCTGAGAGTTTTGATACCTATCTAAAGTGTCTAAATAGCTGCTGAAATCTGACTTTCTACAATATGGGACCTTTAATTAATTTTCATAGCTGCTCTAAAATAAAAGAGATGCTATTGATACTATTAACAGGGTTCGTACACATTTTTCAAGGTCAAATTCAAGCACTTTTCAAGCACTTTTAAGGGTCATTTACAAAATTTTCCAGCACCTTATCGCTGGGATAAAATACATATCTACAGGAATATATATACTCATGATTATTTTTTCACTTTTTATCACAATAACGTACATTGTATTATGCTGTAAACATCTAAAATGATGTTTCATGATAGCAAAAACTTTAAAATTAAAGGAGAACACAAAGTTTTTTATCCTAAAAAATGGAAACCACTTGGCGTTCTTCAGGACAAAGAGAGACCTGAGAGCACCCTGTAATTTTCTTTTTTGACATACACTTTTATAAGCTTTTCGCTTATTTATCAAAGTTTATTAATATCAAACGTGTCATCAGTCCAAATTGCATCAAATTCACCTTCTCCTCAGCCATCCTTCTCTATTGCTACCAGGCTGCATGTGTGATGATACACACACACACACTGATTTTATTTCTCCTTGTAATAAGAAAACTATCCAGTCTGATCCCAATGTTGCCAAGACACAGATATATAATGTCAAGCACTTTCAAGCACTTAAGCTAAAATCCAAGCACTTTTCAGACCTTGAAAACACAACATTGAAATTCAAGCACTTTCAAGGAATTCAAGCACCCATATGAACCCTGTATTAAATATGATTGGATCTAATAAGGTTTTGAGGTTTTGTTTCATATATTTTTCAAACTATTACCTCGGTATGCGTTCAGGTTTTAGCCATTCTAGTTTCTACACTGAATAATTTTGCCACTTAAATCAAATCCAAACAACACAGTGATCACTTACCTATACACTCCAGCCCAGAGCTGTCCACTGAACTGCCCGATGAACACAAGCACACAAAGGACCCTAGGCTGTTCCGACAATCTCCATTAATACAGGGGCTGGACTTACACTCATCCACATCTGTGGGAGACAAAAACAAACACCAGGTTTTCCATCTCGTATCAATCTGATATAGCAGATGGAACATGCAGTGATGAAGTGATAATGTACTCTTGGACAGGATGAACCAGTCTCTGACCTTGGCAGATATCGGCCTCAGGATCAAAGACGTATCCTTTGGGACACTGACAGGTGAAGCTGCCTGGTGTGTTCCTGCACAGACCGTTATCACACAGCAGCCTGTTCATCAGACACTCATCGATATCTGAGGAAAAACACATACAGAGAGACGTGATGACTTTCTTCACACTGGCTTTTGAAATGAGGGCTAGCTTAGTTTAATTAATCCAAATGAGCCGTTAACCTACCGATACAGTTTTTGCCAGTCAGGTCGACCTCAAAGCCTTCATTGCAGGTGCATTTGTATGTTCTCAACATGTTCTCACACACCCCATTCTGGCAGATGTCAGGGTCGAGGGCGCACTCGTTAATATCTGAGAAGGTAAAGAAACACCTGTTGAACATCACAGCAGGAACAAAACCGAAGTAATAACCGCAGTTTTAAAGTTCCCTCCGGTCAAAAATGTGTTTTAATTCTTGAGAAAGATTTACATGTAGAGTTTGGTCTTTGAAGGCTGTTTTCACATTAATTGCTGAAAGTGTTCATTTTCTCTGAGCTCACTGAAAATCTGATTTTAAGAGGCTTACAAGCGTGATTTGTGACATCACAAAAGGTTTGAAAGTGTGATGTGGGAACTTGAAGTTTCCAGTGCACAAACATTGATTTTGACTTTAGCGTGAAGTAGGAGATGTCTTGTGTCCAGCAGATAAACTTATATCAAATAAAATAAATAGAATATTACCATTTTCATATATTCTGGAAACAGGATATTAATGTGGTAGATATATTTTTTTTCTTCTGCAAAACCATGTCAGACACACAGAGATAGTTTTGTACGCCTTCATACAATGTATGTGTGCAGGGGATCTTTAATATCAATGAAACACACACGATGATCTTGCGTTCGTTACCTCTTCCGTCGCCCGTTATGCCGCCACCATTGGGGCACAGCGCCAGGAACTCAGCTGCAACAAAACACACAAGCAGCAGAGTTGAAGGAAGAAATAACAGAGAAAATGTCACATTTGCCAAAATCCCAGATATCTCCAAGCAAAACATTTAATACCATGTAATTATCCATTTCCATGCTTTGTCATTTAGCCCTGATGTATATAAAACTGCCTCCTTAATGTGGTGCAGCTCTGGCGTCTTTTGATATAGAAACTTTAATTGGCAGGACTAATGAGAAGTGACTTTATGGCGTGTGTGTGTGTGTGTGTGTGTGTGTGTGTGTGTTTGTGTGTGTGTGTGTGTGTCAATATATCCTAACTTTTGGCTTTTTTGTCGAACAAATTCTTTGCAATTATTCTGCCAGTTATGAAATCAGAGAAGTTATTTCAGAGAAAACAAAACATTCTGTCAGGTCATCCTGACTTTGACAGGTGTGTTTTGAATTAAACTCAAGCTGTGTGTGTGTGTGTGTGTGTGTGTGTGTGTCAGGCAGCAGGAGGTGGCTCCATCTGCGTAAAGGGTGGAGTGATTTGAATATCCGTACCAGAGCTTTGTGGTGGGCAGGGTTGGCAGGGCTCTCCATAGGCGTACTCGTTGCTGGCACAGCAGCACTCTGACTTGGTCACAGCTCCAAATAAAGGCCTAACACACTGCCCTCGCTTGTAGCCACCATAACACGAACTGCGCATATGTGTGTCTGTTTGGGACAAAACAAGGCAAGACAGAGTGTATGAGAAACGGAGATGAGAGACCTGGTAAGAGACTGGAGGCAGGAAGAGAGAGAGAAGGGGAGGCGCGAGTCTGTGGCTCCAATAAACAACAACACTGGCAAAACAAATGGTTGTTCTCCCTCCATGATATCCAGGGATTTGATGCATTCTCCTGCGCTGATATCATCCTGACGAAAACTCACCCAGACCGAACAACAGCATTTCAACACTTCTCCCGCACAATGCACAAAGAAAGCTCATTTGGGAGAATTTAGGAATGTTGAAAATAAAGGCATAAACAGATCTGCTCTGCGTGTGCCGGTCCAGGGGGATGAGGGCAGGAAAATATTTATCAGTGCTGATCACCGCATGCTCATTAATGGGAGAGAACATGTGGTTGCAACAGGTTAACAGGATAAGCTGTTGGTAAAGTTTATTACAACGCGAGTCAGTTTCTCACTGAACTGGAACATATTTGTGTTGTGGTTGCTCTGGTTTAACTGTGTGGACAGTTGTGAGAATAATCCTTAAAAGTATGCTCGCTCTTCAGTTGCTTAGAAAAGTGAGCCAAACATTTTGACAAAAAGCGTCATGCAATCACTGTTGAATACAAATATGCAAGCCTTCACTAGCCTAAAGTATAAAACTAAAAAAGTTTATTTGGACCTGCTCTGTACAGTATCAGCGAACTTCAGCCGGATTCAAACACATTCTGGATACAAGAAAAGAGTATTCAAGTTGCCTTCAGTCATCCCTGAAACCAAAAATGCTTGACTGACTGCTACCTTCACCTTAAACATACTACAAGGAACTTTTAACACCTTGTGAAACAGCCTTAATGTAATACTAATGCATCTGTATGACCTACATGAGGAAAAAGACCAACAGCGGGAAGATTGGCGATTCTATAAATTAATTCTAAATGCCTGTCACCAGGTCAGATTTTGAAATTTAAAACTACTGTTTATGACAGGAGATGCTGCTCTGTAGTCTGGTAGTACGGCAGCAGATGATCCTGTATTGCCTAATGGCAGCAGAACAACTAGCTGATAAGTTCAAATTTTATGTTAGCTTTGTACTGAACTATATTTTGCACTTGGCTTATCATTATGAAGATACAACATGTTGATTACAAAATTACCTCTGCCAAGCAACCAAATCTATTCACTGTATGTTTCCTAGGGAGCTTTAAGTGGTTATCAAACAATAACCACGCTTCCATATAACCTACATAAAGAAGCACCTATATTCCAATTTGTCTGGGTTTGATAAGTCCGTAAATTAAAACTATTCCTATATGATGGACGGCTGAGGATGAGTTGAGGAGTCTCACAGCCTGAGGAAAGAAGCTGTTCTGCAGTCTAGTGGTACGGCACTAAAACAAAGTGTACTTTCTTTCAACTTCATATTTGCCTCACATTTTGTCCATAGGGACCTCCAGAATCAACAAGAAATTAAAAAGTGCATTGTAGTAAAAGAAAAATAGTATTAAAGATAAGTTCAGATTGAGACCTTTTTAACAGGAGGTGGTGGTGCTCATATCGATTTTGTCCACAGGGGGCGCCAGAATCAACAGCAGACAAAAGTTCCTTGTAGCTGCTTTAAGGGCATATTGATTTTCAACTGAAACTGGTGTGAGATTACCATTCGCCATAAAACCGAAATGAGCACACAAACCATTCCTGGAAACGAAACACTGACTCACCAACACAGACGCGTCCATCCAGGCCCACTGCCATCCCGGCCATACACTCACAGCGGAAGGATCCCTCCGTGTTGACGCAGTGGCCATTCATACACATGCCTGGAGTCTCACACTCATCGATATCTGGAAACAGACACAGACACATATTTTCTTTAATCACTTCTCTTCACATAATGACTGGTAAAAGGCTATTAAAATAAACCAATTTCCTGCTGAAGCTGCGGTTAGTCAAGTCCTCCGGTACTTGATTCATTAAAAAATGCAGCCGGAGCTACAGCACAGTTTCAACCAAGGAAACATTCTTTTCCTTCCCCTTGATCCCATCAGCGTATTACAATAATTATCATAATGAGCGTAAACAATGATATGGCATGCACACGTAAGTGTGTGTTTATGTGTGTGTGCTCTGTCTGGCTGTGTTGGGGGACAGACAGAGAGATGATGAGGCCCCGGGGCCCCTTCAGACTACACATCTCATTAACGACTGCATACATCAGCACACTTCACCCACACCCTGCTCTCCTGTTTATTTATTCTGCTCCGACTTAACCAGGTCAGTGTCTCTGAGATCAGACGTCTGTATTCGAAGCCATGTGGAGAAAGATGGCTGCAGGTTACACTCTGAAAGACGGCTCTGTACTCGTTGGTTTTGGGTTTAACCCTCAGAGCCCCGTTCAATTTCTTGCCGTTTATTAATCTTGCCACATTTTTATGCTCTGTGGACTCGTTTTTTCAGTGTCTGAAAACAGCACAATCGTGGCTAAAAGTAGGAAGTCCTCTATGGAGTGTAAACACAGTCATAATGCCATAAAGTATGAAAAAAGATAAAACACAAGTTAAATAATCTAAATGAATTAAAATCATGATTGATTTTGCATGAAGTTCCATGCAGCATCTCACGGTGGTTGATCTCTTTTGTCTTTGCACTGTTCAAGTTTAGGGAAGGCCGTCTGCTAGAATTTCAAAACAGGCGGGCCCCAAATATGTCCAGCTGGCCTGCCAGGATGCTGAGGGATTTTTCCAAGGTTTTTAGGGGGATTTTTGGCTTGTGAGACTCACATAATAGAACTACTAACATGACAGGGAGGTAGCCACCTTCATTCCAACCCAAAAAACCAAAAGAACAATTGACTTGAAATATATGGTTGTGGTGTAGAGGTGTGATTTTGACAGTGTGTGGGCTCTCTGACAAACACACCTACACACATGCGTCCACTGGTGTCCAGCAGGTATCCAGGTTTACAGATGCATTTGAAGCTGCCGTCTTCATTGATACACAGTCCATTGAGGCACATGTTCCTGATCAGACACTCGTCCTGGTCTGTGGAGGAACAGAGAGAAATTGATAGACTCGCAGCAGTGCATTTAGACATAAAGATAAGATGGTTTAAGGCACAAACTGGTGAATTCACTTGGATTAGCCCATTTACAACACCATATATCTCATAGAATCACAAAATAGAGACAAACGCCGTTTCACTTCACATTCTACCTTGACACTCAGATTGTGAAAGAACTTGTGTTTAAACAATGCAGTGTCAAGCAAAGAATATTTTCAAAACCCTCCTTGGCACACTCAAGGGCACTCAAACATCGGAGAATTGATAGTTCGCACTGGCGAGCCACATATGCTGTCAGAAAATCAAGTCCAGAAGACAAACAAGAAGCAAACACAGGAGTCAGGAAATTTTGGACTAGAAGTGTTGCTTCTGAGCAGCCAACTCTTTCTTTTTGGTTCTCGGAGCATTCCTGAGCCAAACAACAAGGAGAAATTTCAATGCAATCCTCACCTAAAACGCCAATAATGTAATTTGACGAGAGAAAATATAAGGGAATGCTCGATCAGAACTAGCGTTTAAAGCTGTTCCGAGCTGTCACACTGGGAGACAGGGTGAAAAGATGGTTGCGATAGATCGGGAGCCACGTTTTCAGAAAATCTGTCCTGGAAGATATTAGTGTTGCAAACAGTTGTTCGCATGAAAAATGACAAAAAGTGAGTTCAAACTCTGGCTTCTGGTTTTTTTTTTTTCAATCTCTGCACTGTGTGAATGTCACATTGTCAGTTTCAGAACATTTCAGACTACGGGCCACTTAATGCTGGCAAATCCCTGTGATAGATTACCTGTCTTAAGCAAGTTTTAAGACTTTAGCAAACTTAAACAAATGGAAAGAAATGGGTGCCCGCAAGGTAAAAAGAAATATTAAGAACATGGAGTCCTTTGGAAAAAAAAAAGGGCTGGTTGTAATATAAAATGTACAGTTTTGTCGTTAATGGGCTGAAACACACAAAACCACCAGAATGATCATTTAAAATGTGTTCTATTACTGCATATGCTTCCAACAGGCACTGGTATTAAATCACCACCTCCAACAGATCCACGGTCCATTAAACATAAACATTACACGTACTGTGGTTATTACAGACAACTACACTTTAAAAACGTCTCTACTCCATAAATGCAGATGTCAGAGCTTGACAGACCTTGACAGTTTTTGCCATCTGTTGAAATCTCAAATCCAGCATTGCAGACACAATGGAAGCTTCCTTCAGTGTTCACACAGCGGCCGTTGTTGCAGATACGACCGTTGGCAACACACTCGTCCAAATCTGGCACAAACAGACAGCACAGTAAACACATACGTCCTCTTGAAATACGCGCGTACATACAGTATGTGTGTCCGCTGTGTGTTTATGTGTAACCTCGGCACTCTGTCCTGGTTGCAGTAGTCTGGAATCCAGGAGGACACTGACAGATGTACGACCCAGGAGTGTTCACACATTCTCCATGTGCACACGGGTTTCTCTCACATTCATCATCATCTAGAGGACAAAACATAAAGCTCGTGAACCTTCTTCACCTTCACGTACCTCCAGCTAAGTGCTTAAGAAACTCATAAGAAACGTACCGATGCATTCTCCTCTTCCGTCCAACTTGAAGCCCATGTTGCACTCACAGCGGTATCCAATCCCCGGCATGGGGATACATCTGCCGTTCAGGCAGAGGTTGCGGTAGGCCTGGCACATGTTGGTGATGTTCCGGGTTTGGATAACAAAGGGACCTGAAGGAAGCGTTCAGACAAATATATCATCTATGAATCATAATATGGTGAATGAATAAACAATATCCTCTGTTTAATTTTTTGTTCTTTTGTCGTCTTAATTTACCGGACATATGGTCAACAGAAATTTTACATACAGCATGACCCAAGAAAGCAGCATTGCCAGACAGTGTATACATCACATTCACACTGTAAAAAAGGTCTGAAGAAAAAACAATGCTGTTTGAATTTCCTAAACTCTGCCAAGCTACCTTGAAAAAAAGTTCCAGAGGAAAATGTTACGGCAGAAAACTTTGCCCTTGGCTAATTAAAGTCTTGACGTGTTGAATGTTTTCTTTCAGATTGGACATTTTCTGCACTAAGACTTTGGATATCTCTACAGAGAAACACGCAGCCGTGCGTCAGTGCACAATTAAGGTCTTAGTCAAAGTTTTCCATCAATGACATGTAGCTCGTTAGCGGCAGGGTGTGGGTTGTGATTGCTCAAAACAGGGATTTTGAGGATGGCATCACAAACCGAGTGGGAGGTCGATCACCCAACATCCTGTGAGTAAAACCAGAAAATATGAGTTTTATGCTGTATATGCAGGTCAGGTCTGAAGATGTGTCATTTTATGAGCATGAACGGCCGTGACGTCACCCTTTGGTTTATTACTACCACATTGTAGCCTTGAATTTGGAATTAAGGTTCACTATATTGGTTTTAGAGCCAGAAATGACCATATTTAGACAGAAGTTGGATCTGGGGAGGACATCCTGATGGATCCTGGATCTGACTGAGGACCCAAGGACTCGTCATGTCAATCACAGGGTAGCCTGACCTGAAGCATATGTTTATTGTATATTTTACTCCAAAATAGGACCATAATTTACAAAATGATCATCATGCTGTACTGAAGAGGACTTGACACTAGACATTTACACCATAAACTCATTAGGAAACTGTTTACTGATGTTTTAAATCAAGTGAGAAACAGGGTCATTTTCTCATAAGCTTACATACAATCACACGTCTTTTTGAAACTAGTGGAGTCGTCCCCTGATGAATACTGCAAGAGAATGAACTTACATATTGATTTTACTAGTTCAGACCCACAAACTCTTATCATATTTTATAGTTCATTGCGTGAATGTGAACCAAACACAAGCAGGAAGCAGGAGTGTACCTGGCGGAGGAGGCTGTATAGGTAGTTGTCCTGGAATTTGTCCTGGAATTTGTCCTGGAATTAACGGGATCTGGACTTGACCTGGAACATGGCCTGGAACCTGACCGGGTATTTGGCCAGGAACCTGGATGGGAATTTGACCAGGGATCACTCCAGGACCTTGCCCAGGAGTATGACCAGGATATGGAAGCGGGTAGATGCCAGGTATGTCGGGGGCCCCTGGGATACGGCCGCCGTTCGCATCAGGTATCTGGATGCACAGTTTCTGGTACTCTTCTAAAATGAGCACATGTGAAAAAACAGCAGGTTGTTAGCTGCATGTTGAGATACATCGATGAGAGCAAGACATTTTAAGCCGTGCGATGATAAGTGACCCCACCTGTTCCACGAATGGGGCACATTTCAGGAGTGGACCCATCAGACCAGCAGCGTCCGCTATCACAGCAGCATTGTATTTTGGTCAACGTCTGCGAGTTTTGGTTGGCGCAGCGCCCGTTCAGCAGGCTAGCGTAGCAGTACCCACCACGACCATCTGTGGGAAACAACACAGTATGAAGCCTGTTAAACTAACCCCGCTGTATGAAATACGGTATGTGTTGTCTGCATGTTGAGCTAATTGGCAGGAGTACAATCAGAAAGTAGTCGACGTTGCTTCAGATTTTCCGTCATTTGGAAGAAGGAAGCCACTTCTAATAGTCATCACTTCCTACTCATGAGAACCTTTCCTGCATCCTGCAGGTTTTTGGCACTGTGCACCAGCATGACTAACCTCTTAACATAAATATATCATGTCTTGTTTCACACCCAGCCCATCCAGCGTAATCACATGGAGAGACTGACAGGCTACACTACTGATTGGCCGGTTTAGCTTGACAAGATCTCAGGCAAGCATAGAGTTGGTCGGAGGCCCTAAAGGGGCCTGAGTTGATGTTAATACTCGAGTGTTGCTGCATGGGAAACAGACTGAAATGTTTGGCGCAAACGTTTTCTGGAGCAAGAAACTCAGACATTCCTTCCTCACAAACATCCTCTCCTCGGGGGGTAATATGAGCGTGTGTTTGCATATGTTTGTGTGTATGCATGTGCGTTTGCATGCACGTTTGAGTGTGTGCGTGCACATCTGATGGACTATTCCGACCCAAATTCTCCTCCCCGTCTGTTTTGGGTCAAATTGAGCTGAACTTGTGAGCTTTACCGGCTTTACTGGTGCTGGTGTGTATGTGAGTAGGCAAACTGTTATCAACTTCCCAGGAGTCGACTGTTCAGTGACACACATGCACACACTTAACCTCTTGCAGCAATGATGTCAGAAAACCAACTCTCCTGAGTACAAGAGGAGTTCACTTCACCTCTCTCATCATGGTCCCTCCTCAGTTTAAAGAGAATATAGCTCATTGTTGTGGAACTAGCAACAAGCAAGTGACTACTGACCTAAATTCTACCAGCTGGAACGTTGGACAGATTTCAATTCTTTCCGCTCTCAGTGGAAAAAGGAAAGAGAATGAGGCGGCACCTTCTTCGCTCAGCTGCTTTGTCTCATATTTTATCTATCCTGGTACCAATGAACCTGAGCAAATACAATAAAGTCAATTGTCTTGTCTTTTGGGGAGGTGTGTGTGCGACAGCCTTACCCACCTATACACCTGGATCCATCCACAGTGGTGTAATATCCCTGGGGACACTTGCAGAAGTAGCTGCCAGCTGTATTAGAGCATTCACCTACACCGCAGAGACCTGCTATGTTCGAACACTCGTCCAGATCTATGAAGAGGAGAGGAGAGGAGAGGAGAGGAGAGGAGAGGAGAGGAGAGGAGAGGAGAGGAGAGGAGAGGAGGAAACAACAAAAAGTATGCAAGATTTTTGAGTGCTTGTGTTTCCTCTATGTCGCTTAAAACTGCATAGTCATTGAAAGGAATTAAACTGAACTTGAAATGCCTTCAAGAGTGACTGGAGCACATGTTGGCAGTGACAATGGAAATAAGGCATTGTCACAGGATATTAAATCCAGGGGTCTCTGTAACTGCTCTTTTGTTTGCACCGTCAACCACCAAGTGCATATCACCACGCACAAAGACATACACTGTAACCCGCTTGAAACGTCTCTTTTACACAGTCCAGAACTTTTCCGGCAATTATTTCTGGGCATAAAATAGCACATTTTTTTTACTCTGCAAATGAGAGCCACGAAATGCTGCTCGGAGTCTGGAAATTGTCACATTTGTGTCTTAATGAGCCAATATTTTCTCACAGGCTAACTGTAGGTCTTTATTAGTGGGAGAACAGAAGTGATGCAGAGAGAAAGAAAGATTTTGTTCAAGATTAGTCAGCCAGAAACATAAAAAAAATATATTGGGAGTCTCCCAGTGACCACAACTATGATAAAAGACAAGCCTGTGATCAAACACCTCTGTAAGCCGGTCAGAAGATGATCATTAGGATACCCAGCTAAGATAAAAATGTCTTTTTAAAAACAACACATGGACATAATCTTTACTGACTGTGTCTTGATTCATATTATGCACTGACATACTGGGTCGAGAAGCTGTTTGGAAGGTCCAGTGTGCAGGATTTGGCAGGATTCAGGGAACATAATGAAGGAGTGTGATATTCTTAGTTATTCTTTCATGAGTGTATAATCACATAAAAGAACCATGTTGTACTGCCATGTTTCTACAGTAGCCCAGAATGGACAAATCAAACACTGGCTCCAAAATGGGCCTTTCACATCTTTTAGGATTTAGGCAGAAAAAATGGGCATTCAGTTGGTCGTGATGTGGAACCACACTGCTAGACGGCACTAAATCCTAAACACTGGTCCTCTGCAGTCTTTACATTTTAAATATGTCTCCGGATGAAGTCTGATGAATGTGGGTAATCTGAATTTGTCCAGAAACAGACTTTGTTGCGGGCTATTTCCTTTTAACCGAACTGCACTTGCAATCCTTACCATCGCGCAGAAGGAAGCACGCAATGACTCATGGACATGATGCTCATGTTCATGACAGCGTCACCGACACCGTCCTCCTAAGGTGAGCTGTAACAGTAGCCAGCTCAGTCAGCTCAGTTAGCTCAGTTAGCTAGCCTTTCGTCCATGAGTAGATGTCATCTGTCCTCTGTCTGGTGATATGGTTGTTGGGTAGGCTGGTAGAAGGAAACTGCTCACAACAAGGTCTGTGGATTATCTTGAGTAACCGGGTCATGTTTTCAGGAAAGAGACATTCCTGTTGAGTTTTTCAAATGAATTTTTCGGAGGGCAATTTTGAGTTTTCCGGCTATAAACTATAAATAAACTCTCTTTACATTGGTCAAGTTAAATTGAGCTATTTCTTCTTTGAAAGTCACATAGTGTCACTTTAACAGCGCCAGAAAAACTACAAGACGCAGCATTTATTTCAAGACTCGCAATTAAGTGTTAAACAGGATTACTGAGAGAAAGCGGAGCGTCACTTCGGTTTAATTAAACATATTTCAGGGGAAGGGCAAAGTGTCTTATGTGTGGTCTTTCCCCACAGAGTAATAATCAGAATACCACAACTGAGGTGAAGTTAACCACAACTAGACGGATGTGGCTCTTAACTCTACTTTCACATTGTTAATTAGGAACTTTGGAAATAATCTTTTGAGCCTACTCTGTCATTCAAGCTGACACTGAAAGTCAGACACTTCACAGGTTTAATGGGACGGCTGCTAGCTTGATTCTTACCTTCACATTTCTGTGAGACCTCGTTGAACTTGTGCCCAGCGGGGCATTTGCATTCAAAGGATCCCACGGTGTTGATACAGTTTCCTCCTTGACAGATGCCAGGGATGGCTTGGCACTCATCCACATCTGTACATACACAGCATACGATTAATACACACGTGAATACACACACACATTGATTCATTTAATCTACAAAAAATTGAAATGACAGAAATGGTCAAATAAACACACAATATGGGCAGTTTACACACACACACACACACACACACACACATAACCAGACTAGTATAACACACAAATCTGCACACGCCTGGATGTGCATGGATTGAGATTGGGTCTGTTTTAATAGTCTGGCTCTGACTTTCCTGCGATTAACAGAGTGACAAGGGAGAAGAGAAAGAGAGAGAGGAATGTCTCCTGCAGGAGGAACAGAAATCGAGGCCAAGTCGACTACGAATGAGATAGAGAGAAGGAGGAAAATACAGAAAGCAGTCTGCAGTCAAACTGACGGCTACAGTTAAAAACTGTGACTTTGAGAGTCACATTGGTGATTACGTTCAATTCATTTAATGGATCTGACAGATTAAAACGTAGGTCTCAAGCTGAAAACCTCCAGGAGGCTGTGACCTGATGCAGTCCCAGAGTACTCCATGTTCCTCTGGGCCCTGGCTCAGGTCCGCCTCCCCTGCAGAGGTTCTGATGTTGTTGGGTCTGGAGCAGGCAGGCAGAGGGCCGTCTTACCAGAAATGAGCTCTCCCACGTGGCACCACCACTGACCCGTGTTACTGACTCTGACAGTCCCGCCACAGCGGGTGTCTGCGGGCATTCCATACACATGTGGGAGGCACTGCCACCCGACCCAATTTAACCCAATTAGAACTAATCCCCTGGTGAGGGGCTGATGGGTAGAGATGAGGGGATGACAGAGGGAGAGGGGTGAAGCCAGACGAGGAGGGAGAAGGAGTTAAAACAGGCAGGGAGGATAGAGGCAGAAGTTTAATTGAAGACGAAGAGGGGAGGGACAGTGGCAGAAAAAATCAGAGACAAAAACAGAAAAAGAGACAGAGACGCTGAGAGACAGACTTTACCTTGGCACGCCCCGGTGCGGTGGTTTGGTATGAACCCTCTCCGGCAGGGGTGAGGCTGGGCCGGGCACATCTCACAGGGGTGACCCCACGCCCGTCCCACTGTGGCGCAGCACAAAGTCTTTGTGCACACAATGCCTGTGAGCTGGCCTTGACACATCTGGTTATTCACCGAGGCGAAGCACGGCCCAGTGCGGTAGTCTGCGGAGGCAAAGCAGGAGCTCGATTTAGTGAAAACTCCATTTTGTCTCTTTATTTTCAGTAACAACGAGGGCTGAGCGATATGCAAAAAAAGGCGATTATTTTAACAGACATTAAGATATGTGTCATGATTTTAGAAGGAATGGTAGGATGATGTGATTCTTGCTTGGACTGGTACCAAACAAGCAGTTTCCCTTACATCTTTGGAATATCATTTGTTGACTGGAGCGTCTCTGTGGCACTAATATTCTTGGTTTACTTTAACTTAATCAAAAAATTGCAGCTTTTGGAATCTGAATATTGGAATTTTGATAATATTTAAATGAATCGTGCAGCCTGAGTGCAAACACAATGAAAACCAGTAAAGTTCGGTAGCCAGTCGAAAACATAAACAGAGAGAAGAAATTAGAATAAAACCTCTATTGGTCGAGGCATGTGAGATGGAAAACCGTTAATTTGTGAAACATTTCGACCAAAACTGGGTTAGAGCAAATCATAGCCAGCGCTGAGGAGCCTTGAAGCTGAACTGGATTCAGCGAGTGAATAACTGTCTGGCATAGACAAACAGAAACGCTCAAACTGAATGTGATCTTGCATGACGTCTACAACTCACTCACATTATAAGTGATGAAAGTGCTGCAGAGCGGACAGTAACACACTCCATAAAGAATGCATTGTCTGGTCCTGGCATTTTAATCGGCCTGGCTCTCAGGTGCATTGTACGTGTCTGTGTGTGTGTTGGAGAAAAGCAGAGATAGGGAAGAGGTCTGGAAAACCTTTTAAAGTTGTGTGGGCGGCTGTGGAGAGTAATAGGCACGAGCTAGAAAATCTATCTGGTGAACGTATCATACGATCATCAGTTTAGTATAATGGCACATTTACCATGTAGTGTGCTGCTTTTTATTAGTTTTTTCTAGTAATACACAATCTAGGAAATAGGTCATCATCCCGAAGGCCGGCACAGTCTGACTGACAGGGTGTGTCTATGGAACACAGTGGGTGATTTCCACGCTAGCTTCAGCAGCTTAGAATTAAAACTAAAAAAGCTTATGATAAATATGAGCTTCGAGAGTGTGAAGAGAGTCTCTCCATCGAGATTCTTCATCTCTCCTCGCCTTCAAACTGGTTTAAACCTAATTCCCTTGATCCCAGTGCTTGCATGCATCTATCCCCACGGTTCATCCTCTCTCCAAACACCACTCCTTCGTTGCAAACTCCACGCAGATTTAATAGAATCTCAGAATCTTATCAGGTGAATGATTGGAAGATGGTGAAACAGTGATAGGGACAGAGAGAAAGAGAGAGGGGAAAACTCATCCCTCCCAAAAGAATCTGGCCGAGGTCCAATGGCAAAAATCATTTCCACATTTCACGGCAGACAACAGACAGCGAGAGGAAAGAGAGAGACCAGTTCCAACAGCGCAGTCGTTTAAAACAAACGAGACATTGTGCGTTTCCCGTGTGGACCGGGGCCCAGCCCAGACCCGTCACGTGCACCACAGCCTCCACGGTCTCTCTGCCTCTGGCACCAGTGCTGTGTGAAACAGAACTGGGTCATCTCTCCTTCTCTTTCTCACTCCCTCCTGCTCCGGCTCTACTGGAGACCAAACGCTTTTGATTCTTAGTCTTCTTCTCCGTCACCCCAGAGTTGGAAAGTTACTAAGTAAATTCTCTTAAGTACAGTTTTCAGTTACTTGTACTAAATGTGATTATTTCTGTTATTTCTGGGCAACTTACTTACAGACTGTATAAAAGAATGGACGTCGCCTCAAGGTCTGAAAAGTGAAGCCAATGTGGAAGTACCTTTAACTTGCTCTCTTCCTAATGGCCAAGCAAGGGGCAACTCCACTTTTTATAGATGCTTATGAGAAAATGACCCTACTTCTCAATTGATTTTTTACTTCAGTTAACACTTTCCAAATGAGTTCATGGTTTCAATGGGTAGTTTCTTCAATACAGTATGGTTTTCACTGACCACATTCCCACAGCTGCCATTTTCCCCTGATGTCACATTCAGGGCGGAAAGCTCAAATGCTGGGAAAAAATGTTACGCTGATGTGTTCAAGGTTGCAAATCAAATAAACCTTTAAAATCTGACAAATTCTTATCATTTCACAACTTACTGATTGATAAGTTGATAATGGATTGCGAAGATTTGGAGGAACATTGGGCCATATTTCAAGTCAGAACAACATTCTTAACCCGTTTGCTAAAACTAGCATTCAACAACTTCCTAGCTAACATTACTGTTTGATCACATCTGGTGCATTTCACTTCCCTGCTGAAATAAATGTGTCCAAGATGTGTGCTAACAGTTTAGAATTAACTTAGGTAATTCCTATCGTAATGTGTAACAATAACAAACCGACAGTCGGCTAAGAGGTGGTTGGATGCTAATGCTAGCTGTTGCCTAATTGAAGCTATAGAAGAGACCCTGCAGCCCTCTGCCTGGATTTTCTATTTTTCTCACTTTGTTGCTGCTCGGGATGCTCTAACAACCCAAAATGTGTCTATGTGCCGTCCTGGGAATGAGACTCAACAATCAACTATCTTTGTGGTGCATTCAAGAACAGCTGGGACAAATCCTGCTGATTCTAAATTTAAGTTTAATAGACTTGTATTGTATTAATGAGAGGCAAGCTTCAGTTAGCTCTGCACAGAAATGGCTGCTAGAAATGTCTTCAGAGAGAAACTTCTTACTTTGATACTCTGAGTACATTTTAGAGCCTGTATTTTATTACTTTTACTTGAGTAAAAGATGTTTAAGTCTTTATTAACACAAGTATCTGTACATCTACCTGAGTAAAGAATGTGTGCACTTTTACCACCTCTGTCAACCATTCCCTTAAAAGTTAGCGTATCCTTATTTTCCATCATTCTCATCACTTCCCTTGTGATACTTAAGTAAAACGTTCTGCTGTACTTTCTGCACGTTTACTTTCGATCTTTAAACACAGGACTTCTACTTGTAGTGGAATATTAAAAGTGTTGTATTTTTACTTAAGTCTCCCACCACTGCTTTCATCAATGTTAAGCTTTAAGACAACAAACTGAGCCAGTTGCCAGGTATCTTCTCTATCTTAAAGCCTAGGCGACATTATATGCACCTTTCCTACAACAACAAAGGATATAGGAAAGGTAATCACAGGAGCTATGGAAAGTTTTTATGTGGCGCCGATATAAGCTGAGTGTAGCAGACTCCGTGAGGAACTCAGGTTCTCTTTTCATTATATCGAGGTTTATGTGTTATTACTGTAGGGCTGCTACACACAATCCATCTGACATTATACCTGCTCATTACAGCTGTACAACCAGCGCATGAAATACAGCAAACACAAGCGCAGCAGTGAAATAGTCAGCTGAGGTAAACAGGGAGAGGCGGACAGCTGTAGGGTGAAAGTGGTGTCATTTCATCTGTCATCTTACTGTCTCTCTGTGAACTGCATACAGCTGGGGGATCCACCCATGTCCTCTACATCTGGGAGCAATCGCACGTGTTCACACACAAACACACACAAACACACACACAGAATCTCAGCCAGCGTCCCAGCCCCTCATCCACAGTCTAGCCAGAGATGATCTCAAAACAGACCCAAACTCCCAAAAATGTTGCCCTTGTTTCTTGCTTTTACTGCTCTACTTTTGGAAGTGTGTTGAATTATTATCATAGCGGCTTCAGTGAACAGTCATCTTGATATGGGAGTTTGTTTTGACCTTCATTAGCGAGAGACTTCACGTCGTAGCAGAGGTGAAGTCACTTTGGGAACACAATAGAAACGTTGGCTCCCTTAGTGACCGGTGAGTTTGTGCACAACACCAACCTTGGTGTGAACAGGAGGGAAGCCCGTCGGGAAGTGGGTCAAAAGAGTTTCCTGGATAAACTCCAAAATGTTTGTACACACACACACACACACACACACACACAATAACACACACAAATCCACCTTTTTCGCATCCGCCCTTCCTCAATCTACATTCTTGCAGATGGTGCTCACAGCATCCCTGCATGCCTTAACATATGTTTAAGGTGTGCGCATGCAACCGTGTACGCGCATGTTTGTGTGTGTTTCCATGCATGTGTTACGGGGTCTTATATCTGGGTGGGGCCTTCCCTAATGACCCGTCAGCAGATTTCTCCATCCTCCCAGGACTAACAAGTTGAGCACACAGGGAAACACACATGCACACACACACACACACACACACACACACACACACACACACACACACACACACACGCACACAGACAAACACACTTGGTTATCTTTCTACTGAGGTTTGTATTGGGCTAGAACAGAGCCTGATAGGGGAAAGCCAGTGAAGCATTAAGAGACAAAAGAGCCCCTCAGCTGACTGACCGACTTCCCTGTTGTGCTCTGGCTGCTGACTTATTGACTGTGTAACTCACGTGTTGCCACGTCTCAGTCCAGACTTTCACCACCATCCCAAGTGAGCTCGATGGCGTCACAGCGAAAGCTCGACTTTATTGCTCCGTAGCTAAACGACTCTGCAGCGGGAGCAAAGAACCCCGCTTGCAATCAGCTGCACTGCGGCTGGATCTCACCAATCCCACATTCCAGCCTAAATCACATTTGTAACCAACAAAGAAGACGTTGATGTACCAGGCTGCATTTTCACAGCAGTCAGCTGTGCCTGGTGGTGGGACCACTGGTCAGCAGATTACAAGTCACTTTGGCAGCATACGACTCAAAGTCACACAGCTCTGCAGTAGTGATGTGCTCATGTTCAGGCTCCTGATTGCACCGGGATCTTTCTCCATCTATGAAGAGTCCTGAGTGCAACTACTTCTCCCCTGGTCAGATCACGTGTTTGTGGAAAACCCCGTGTTCTTGCTAATGTGATAAGATCAAGCCGTAATAGGGCACAGTTCTGTAAATTGCATTAAAAACAGCGTGGGGTCGTGCATGTGAACATGGACGTGTGCACACATGTACTTTACGCATGTGCTTGTGTTTGTGTGAGAGCACAATGGCTTTTCCCTTGGGAGGTGATGGATCTTAGCCAAGGAAATTCCAGTGAAAGTAACTTAACCCAAAACACGGCCGTATCCATTGGCCTACTTTCTCGACCTCTCTTGGTGTAACTAAATGCAAGATGGAGGACAAAAGAACTGATGAATTTACAGGGCAGCAAATACTGATGCTTTTCATTATTAAGTAATCTGTTGATAATTATTTGAATGAATAATTCAATAAAGCCCTGTTGCCTGACGTAACATCTTCAACTAGCTTGTTTACTCCAACCGACAGTCTAAAACCTGAAGATTTGCAATTAACAATGAAAAGAACAGTCAGCACATCCTCACCTTTCAGAGGACCTATGTGACCTAAATGGCCAATCAATCATCAATACTGCTTGTTACGTGTAATGTTGTGCTGGGAAACCTCGTCTCACCACCCACCCTTACAGAAGTACACCACCTCTTGGAAATGCCACACCTCGATGGCAGTGGCTCTCCAGCAGGACAATGCTGCCTACCACACCACAAAAGCTGCTCAGTAATGACCCGTGAGTTGTGACAAAGAGCTCAATGCATCAACCTGGATCTCAGTTCAATTGAGGATCCGTCGGAGATGCCAGAACAAGTCTGATCCACAGTGGCGCCACCGTGGATCGGATTTGGCTCCGACTCATCGAAGCATTGGAAACAGGAGCTCTGGGGGTCTCTTTTGGTGTCTGGCACCAGGGAGTTGGCAGTGGTACCTTTGAATCCTGTGGGTTGTGAGGTGGCACCTCCAAGGATCTGACATATCCCACAGATGCTCGATCTGATTGGAAATACGGGAATTTGGAGGCCAGATCGGCAGCTTGAGCTCTTTGTCATGTTCCTCAGGCTACAGAGTGGTGTAGTTTGTGGTGGTAGAGCCCTCGTCTCAAAGTCAGTGAGTTTTTTTTAATTGGTTTTTGGTCAAATGCCTTAAATAGGGTCTGTGGTTACCACAGGCTTAAGATATTTACAAGTTTTACGTTTCAACATAAAATACATGATTAAATGTCCCACAATTTAACTATAAAGTGCTTACATGGAAATAACAGCGGTTGCTAACAAGTGTCTAAATGACACTACAGAGATTGTCACGGACATTAAATGGCATCACACCAAACATGGAGACTTATCTACATAATTATCTTGCTGATCAAAGTATCAGAAACTTGTGTTACTAACTTCCTGGTTAAACTACAAAAATACATCATCCCCACACCACTCTATTCCTGAGCTGATTTTTTAGTGTGTTAGGGTGAATTGTCCTGGGGAAGACCACTGACCACTGCCATCAGGGTTTGGGTGTTGTTGGTCTGCAGCAGGATTTGGGAGGGTGGTAGGTGTCAAGTGGCATCCATGTGAATGCCAGGAACTTTGCATTGTAACAAAATGATCAATGTTACTCACTGTTACTCACTTGAATTTGTGTCACTTTTATAACAGAAAATTCAGCACAACATGCTGCGTCAAGATGAACGACTGAAGATTGAAGCTGGTCTCCAAGCAGCTGTTCCCAGGCACACACCAAAACACAAACAGACAACAATAAAGATCGGCCTGTTTCCACTCATAGAAAGACACTTTCACTAAAGCAGACAAGACTCTACCATTCATGAAGCTGCAGACAGCGAGTGGCCGGATTAAATGCTTGTCGCCTCGCATAGAAGTTTACATCGTTTCTCCACCAGAAACTATTCCTCAAAACACAACAACAAAGAATGTATGACAATCCTTGTCTTGCCTGAAAAATATGAATATCTAGAAGATATTACGAGCTTAATCTGAATTCTTCAACAGTCTCACAAACCCTTTAGCCGTGCTGCCGCAGGATAGAGAGGAAACCAACGTTACAACATGTAGAAGTGTGCCTCAGCAGATAAGACCTGGCGCTTACCCACCAGGCAACCGGACAGTATCTTATTAATTTCAGGGTTGAAGAAAACACTGATGTAGACCAAAGGACAAATCCTCAGCCAGACCTCACTGACAGGCCTCGGAAGCATGGCCTCGTTAAAGGGACGTTACTAATTAGGAGCTCTGTTGCCAATCCAAATATTAGCTTTACAAGGTCACCTCTTTGACCTCTTTAGGTCATCACTGCCACAGACCCCCAGCATATACACGAAACATACACGCACGGCTGCATGTGTGCACGTTTCAGTCACAAAAACAGGGCAGGCCGCCCTCGGTTTGCGTGTGCTTGTATACTTTGGAGCCACATGTGCCAGAGAGCAACCACAGGAGGTTGGGAGGTCTTCGGTTAACAAACAGCACACATTTAGAGAGACGTTACACTCCCCAGAGCATCGTTTCAGAGCAGATGTGGAAAATAATGGTCACTTCTGAGCTCAAGCTTGACATGCAAATGTTCCACAACAAACCACATTCCTGGAGCGGACAGCATGACGAAGCAGGAATCGTCCACAGTCACAAAAAACAACCGCCATTCAGCATCAAGTTTTCTCCAAAGCAGCACGAGTGGCTTCGAGGACTACTGCTGTACAGACAGTGTGATGTAAGGTGAGTGGCATTGTGGCGTTCTTTACCTCTCTCACACTGAGCTCCGGTGAAGCCATAGGTACACACACATCTGTTGGGAGCCACACACCGTCCTCCATTCAGACAGCCATTTTCACAAACCGCTGGGGAAGAAGAAAAGAAAGACAAACAATGGCACTGACGTGAGGACACTACTGTGATTTACAAAAATTCAAAGGATATTTCTGGCGTAAACAACTTGGGTCGGGTGTTTGCAGTTTCGTCCGTCACTGTTATTGGTTATGACAACATCGCAGTCCCTAGATTGACTGCAGAGATCTGGGAACACTATGACATTGCTAAAAAGGAGGCGATGGGGCAAGTTGTTCTGTACACTGTGATACGTACAAGTTTAATAGTGTTTCTTTCCAGTTCATAGTTGTTTTCTCTTTTAACATTTGACCAACTGACTGCTAATGTTTCTGGCCCCATCGCACTTCTTTATGAAATGTTGCCATGCACACGTTTAAGCAAATAGCTTGGCAAGTGCAGAGTTATTACCAATAGGAAGGATGACCAAAATGTGATAAGTGTCTACAACAGGGGCCGACTGATGTGTTTTTATGAGTGCCAACAACAATATGGATAACTGGTAATGAAGGACAGCATAAAACCAATATCTGGAACCAATATACATTTGCAGTAAACACGAAAATCATTGTATCAAAATTCAATTTAAACAGTTATCAAATGTAACTTAAATACAACTTTGCTTGAGTATTTCCATTTCTGGTTCTTTATACTTACACGCCACTACATTTACACTCAACATGTACTATTTTAGTAATAGTAACATAAGTAACTAGTTACTTTGTTTTATCTGCCATGGAATGGTTTTTCATATCAGTCATGTGGTCGACACACCACTTTCGCTGCTTGAATTTAGCGGCCTGTGAAACCTTTTAAATTGTGTGCAGATGGCGAATAATTTGCGCTCAGAATGCACTGCCAGTGTGTTAATGGTGTAGACCCCCAAGCGAGTACAGAAAGAGGCATCAGAGCTCAAGTAGCGTATTTTGAAATTGACTTATATTATCAGCAGTCATACACAAAGAAAACACTGATTCTGAATCTGTCGATCCCTAGTCTACAGCCACGCTACTGGTTGTACTTGGGCACAGCAAAGCTATGAGCTAATTGCTAATGCTAGCATATCAAATGTTTCACCATTCTCGCCATCTTAGTTTAGTCAGTTAGCATGCTAACATTTCTAACTAGCACTTAACACAAGCTTAAATGGAGAAATGTTGGGAATTGTAGCATATCTTTGCCTTCAATAAATCAAAAATGATGTTTTTGGTCCATTATGGAGGATTTCGTGTCATCAGACGTGATGTTGTAGATAGCCTGCTGAACACCCTGGACTGACACCCTCTGTACTTACAAAACATTCATTCTCAGGCAACGAAAACACTGTAAGTTTTTAGGTGATTATACACAAATTAAAACATAATTATACATCTTAATCTACCATCTTTGCCCCTAAATCCTACACACTGGACCTTTAAAATATGCTGACAGTATTGAAGTGTGTCACAGTGGTATGTTCATGGTGATCCTTACGTTGCCCGCAGTGGTTTCCCACGTAGCCTTTCTGACACAGGCAGTTATCCTCTGCACACGATCCCCCGTTCATACAGCGAATATTACAGTTCTGGACTGTGGGCAGAACAACACGAACACACACAGACAAAGACAGACACACAGAGCAACACTGGGGTTAAAAATCAGAAACATACACGGCATATTAGATTTACAACATAAACAAAATGTACTCTGAACCATTCTCTTCAAAGTTGTGCTCAAATATATTTTCTTAGAAATTTATGGTCTGCAAACAGATGAGCGCATTAGGCTGAAGCGCTGCGAGCTGCAAGAGAGCAACATGGAAGAGATGTTGACCGTGGACGTCTTCCAAAAAACACACACACCCAGTCGTCTCACACACACACACACGCTCGCAACAACTCACGAGATTGACCGCTTTTTGCAAGAACGTGATTGCAACATATGTCAATCGCTTGGGGCAGTTTCAGGGATGTTTTCAGGAGGTTCTTTGGCTTTGTATCGAGTATTTTTGTACCAGGCTAGTTAGTGCTCATTACTCATGATGAGGAGAAGAAAACTTAAAAAAACAGATGCACAGCGTGGTCTGAAGTCAAAACTCTGAGCCAATTATAAGCTCTTTAATTTTCACCCTAGAAACTGCATATTTTCTGTCATCTACCTTCTGTCATTATTGTTTCTGCCTGGTGAAATGGTTTTTCTTTAGACTACAGCTCCTTTATCCGAAAAATGCAAAGACAGGGGTGTGGTCTGAGTCATGCATTCCAAAAATTTTTTTCGACATACACTCCTGTTAGAATAAATCATACCATTAGCATGTTTATATCTTGGCAAACAGTAAACCCTCATCTATGCACACTATATAAAATAATCCATCAAGCTGATGACGGCGAGTTCACTGCTCGGGAAATGAGGAGGTGCTGTTTAACAACCTGACTTGGATCCACAGGATGGGGCGATCTGTCCGTTGGGGCAGGTGCACATGTTTGGTCTGGAGCAGAAACCGTCTCCACATGAACTCCGGCAGATCGCTGCAAAGAGGAACATGACACTCGGTCAAACAACATAAAAATGTCCTCTGTCAGGTGCAAGATAAAATAACAGTCCAGCGCTCGCTTCAAGGCGCCAGGCTTTGTCTTGATTGTACGTGAGAGAAAATTCATGTTATGTATCTGGTGCTTGTCAGCCTGTCTGCGGCAGGGTTTGGATTTCATGTTTGAATTTCACTTGGTGCAGCGTAGGCCACGGTCTAAACCTCATTCTGAACTCTCATCTATAATATTTCCAAACTCAAATAGACCGCAGCCCAAATATGGCCAAATCTTCCTCTTAACCATCATCATGGTTAAGTTATAGAAGCCCTCTTGGCAACAGCTCCGAGCTATTTTCTTCTTTGAGTTCTGTTGCCATAAATGTGTGTGTTTTCAGTTGGCGCAGGCTGTTTTCGCTCAGTTGTTCTCTTTCCCACAGACTGTTGCTGGCATGGTCTCCTGCCCCCTGCTCCCATCAGGTAGAGTCCAGCCGCTGACCCCTACTCCCTGAACCCCACTGCTAAACAATGTCATTAGAGCCGCGACAGGCATCCGGCCAGCCGAACAGCCAGACTGCAATCACACAAGTCTACAGCCTCTCAGGCCTTCCTGTCTACTGAGGGGTGAGAGAGGGTGAGAGAGGGAAAGAGAGAGAGAGGGGAGGGGATACACAGAAACAGAAAACCAGAAACCCACTGCTGTAAAACATTATTGGGTAATTAACACCCTTAAACAATTCAAAGGCCATATTCTGGTTTATACTGGATTAAAGTCTTATAAATGAGCCCAATTTATTTGGCAAAGTGACAAATCTGAGTCATGAAAACAGTTTTAACATCCCGGTATAGGACAGACCGGTGCATCAGAGAATAAAGAGATGAGTCAAGAAAACATATTTCATGCCATCTGGGTTGGGGGGTAATAATTTGTCATATATGTTTCGCATATATAGAGATATTTAAAATGATTTATTAGGATAATTCATGTAGCTTTGAAAAGGTGGACCATATTAGTATGAGCTTTCTTCTTCACCTGTTTAAACTCTTGACAAAAGAAGATCCTGCACACTGCTCTTACTCGGCATCACAACTTATTCACTTTATTGACATTCAGTTCCTTCTGGATTTTTCTCAAGAGTGTTTTTAAACGATTCTCACAACAATGATCTTAAATAGATAATCTCTCCGCCCATTCATCGTGCACAGGTGTGGGTCAGTTCTCCTGCACCTGCAATTGAGTTAGTCAGATGTGGGAGAATCTTCTGCGATTAAAACTCTGGAACCATCTGAGTGCAACAAAGCTCCTGAAAGTGTTAGCTGTTTTTTCTATTATGAGAGGTGGACAGTAGGCAGGGAACTGTCCTGAAGTGCTTTTCTGAGTGTCTGTGATTTACCTAAAGGGTAACTCCACCAAGTTTAGTGTTTACAGGTCTTGGGGAGTACCCACAGTTTTAAAAGCAGTCCACTGGTGGAGCATTGCACTCCTATAACACTGCTGGACTCATTATGGAAAGTTTTTTTTAAAAAGATTATAATGGATCCAGCACAACCAGAGATTCACCTTTTTTAATCCACATATTTTTCTTCCTTGGCGCCTACACTACCCATAATGCAATTGGCCACTGAGTGACATCACTGGTGGCAAGTTGTCAGATTACATGCAGCTTCCTCTGGAGCCACAAAATGCTTTATTGTACTTAAATCGCATGTGTAGTTTTACTCCACAAAACCTGAAAACACACTTTAATGTGAATCGACTGCTGACTCACACTCACAGCTAGTTAGCAAACATGTTGAAGGTGTGTAGTTTGGAAGATAAAAAAATCCAACTCGGAAAATGTATATTTACAATATTAATGCTGTTATAATACAAAGCATATAAGGTAATAAAGGTCTAAGAATACAGCTTGTAGCTAGAAAGGTGGGGTCGTGTTTATATAAGCAGGGTGAACCAGAATGGAACTGCGTTGTTTGTTTGTTCAGTTTATAACTATTTCAAATAATGAACGAAGGTTTTTCTCTTCTGATTAAAAATTCTTCCTCAAAACTACACAGTGCACCTTTAGTGTTAAAGACTAAAGTCCTTCGAGGAATGTGTTTTAATCTGGCCAGAGAGACAAAGCACCATCACCAAACCTCAACATTAGGTGGGCGTCAGGGTTAAAAACAACACTGTGTCGACTTTACAGAGAAGATGTGCTTTTGAATGCTTAAATATTTATATATAAGTGAGTAATGCAGTACTTTCACTCAAATAAATATTTGACTGTACAACTTTGCATGTTGGAATGACACTTGACCAGGGGTGTCTATACTTGAACTTAAGTAATGTAGTTGTGTACTTTGCCTGCCACTGAGTATTATTACTATATATATATATATATACTATATTATATACTCTTTAACACCTGAAAACTACAGTCTGTGTCAGTGTGACCAATTGATTTCATCTGACAGACAAATACATTTACATATTCACAATAACAGCGCATTTTATTCCTAACGTTAATTTGGTACTGACCAAGAAAGAGGTTGAATTAAATTTTATGTGCTGCAAATGACTGGATATTTATGTCTGGTCTGCATTTTCCGAAAGTGTAGAAACATTTCCAGTAGTGTAAGATGCATTCGCTTTAAATCCTGTGCGGTGTAAAATGCTCCAGTATAACAATAATGGAGGTGATACTCACGAACAATGCACTGGTTCCCTCCGGTCAGAGTCTTCCAGCCTGGGCAGCAGTAGGCGTTGTTCCTTGATCCACACACGTTTGGTCTGTGGAGGAAGCAGGTCCATTATATTTATGAAGACCATAATCAAAGATTTTAGAGGGATTTACAATCTGCACACTACTAATGAAAGCTCTGTTCACTGATCCACAAACTATAGGAACACATCTCCCGTTTGTTGACCCCTCTGCCGAACACCTCATCAGAGACAGCGGGAATAACAGCACATTGCTCATTGCACTTCAGCAGGGGTGACAATTTGCATGCTGACCCAGTTTTCAGGGGCAAAGGATCAAGATCCATGCTCACCTCCATGTCATTCAAAATTCCAGTGACATTTGTGGTATTAGCAAACTCACAGCCCCTCCCAAGATACTGAATTATCATTTTTCAAGCCACCCTCTCATCATGAATAAACTTTCCAAAAACATCTTGTGCAACAACACGACAGTATAAATTGCCAGAGGTCGTGTCCCCATACTCTGAAGTAAAGCCAAGCAGAGCTCCAACAATAAGTCGATTAATCACACTAAACAAAAATTAATCGCCAACTATTTTGATAATCAATACAGTTGTGAGTCGGTTTTTTAAGCAAAACTGTCAAAACATGTGCAGGTTCCAGCTTGTGTGAAGATCTGCTGCTGTTCTTTGCTACTTATGACAGTAAATGAAGAGTCTTTGGGTTTTGGACTGTTGGTTGGATAAAAGAAGCAGTTTAAAGACGTCACTTTTAAAACCTTTTACTTTTTTTATTTTTGTCTTTCATTTTTTTTTGTCACAATCTGGAATTGGGAGTTGCAGCCCTGAAGCAAACGTATAGCTCCACATCATGGGTGTCAGTTCAGTCGAAGAGAGATTTCAGTTTTGTAGTCGTAATCCATCAAACTATAAAGTATTTCACAAGTATAAAGTGTAAAGACATGTTATAAGGTATTATTTCTTACCACCGCAATAGATTCATCTTGTTACCCAAAGGGGAGTGGGGACATTGACATCGACTCGAGCTCAGTTTGCGATGATTCAGGAGGCTCCCTGAGCCCCCTAGTGGCTGTAGCTAGAAATGCATTCAGGGCGATGCCCCAAAAAACGGATTGTATCGCTCAGTTCAGGTTTGTCTACAGCTGTGATTACAAATAATTTGATGCCGGCAGTGATAGCAAAGGTATGTCTTTGTGACACTTTAATGTTTCGTGTAACTAAATGGTAATCACAAGAGTGGCCAAAGGAGCTTTTGCATTTTATAGCGTAAGCAGACATGACATTAAAGCTAGCAGCAATTATGAACTTATGTATGGGTTAAAATAAAGAAATGATCTCTTTTGCAATTTTCTGTGCTTTGGATTACAACCAGTCCGGCACTTTATACCATTCTAAATATCTCTAAAGCGCACGCCAAGAGGATTTGGTGGACGATCAATTTTTCTGCAGACAAAGAGAAATGCTGGAGAAACGATTTGTCATGCTTCGTGGTTTGTGCGATGGTAATTCTCGCAATATTCACTCTTCTATATCACTCATCGGGCATATTAGTCAGGATAAGAAAATGCACCTGCTGTTATCCTAATTATTTCCTCCGCCAAGTAGGTTATGTTTTCACTGTGGTCCATTTGTTGGTTGGTTGGTTTGTCTACTACTGAACCAGTTTCCATGAATAGACCCCGTTAACCTGGATCCAGATGAAATGCAGGATCCAGGGCTTTTTCCTCTCACTTTCTTGACCATTGCAAAGTAGGATGAGGCGTTTTTGGACATTTTTGTCAATTTCTCAGGGAATAACTCATGGATATTGAGGTAAAAAAAAAAAAAAAATCAGGCATACTCAGGTGGCATTTATGAGTGAGTACAATTTGATGCAGATCCTAATAAAATCTGGATCTGGCAGCTTTAAATGATTTCATAGAGGCCAGTCTTTTTTCAGCTACTTCACAGTAAAAAACAGGGACTGAAACCTGCAACTAACACCTGTGTGCAGCTGAGATAATGAGGAAACACTCAGACACATACCAACATTTGGCTTGAATTTAAGGGGACTGTTGCATCTTGGCAGAGGTATGCACTCTACTGAGAGAGCAATATCATTTTTTACCTAATGGAAGTCTCTGTTGGACACATTACATTTCCAGTCTTAAAGCTCTCTATCCACTGGACTATGCTGACAAGTATGGTGTGTGCCATTGCAGTGATTGAGATAATGAGAGCATGCAGCATTTGGTACAAAATATTGTTTCTGAGGAAAATGATTTGCAGTAAAAGGTGTTTGAAGACGTTTGCTGCACCTGTAAAAGCCATTTTATCTGACATGGAGGTGAGCCTCTGGGCCATCCGGCCACCTGCAGGTCTGTGACAGGCCTACCTACTTGTCTACTCTGTATATGAATTTGTAATCACTATGTATTATCTCAGGGCTCGATGTATATACTGTACAAAGTAACTTTAAACAGATCCACGGGATGAATAATGAAGCCTGTTGGATCTCTGCAACATTCTTATAGCAGTAAGTCAGCGTGACACAGTATGCAGCCTGTATGCACTTCCTGCCTCTGGACCCAGATGTTCTGATAAATTAACTTAAAGCACGTCAAATAAAAATGCCAGCGGAGAAACTCTCATTGAGCCGTCGACTGTGTGACCCCTCATCAGCTGTTTGCTGTCATCGCTGGACACAGAAACTTCTTTCTCCTCTTTTCTTTTTTTGTCTTGACTTCCTTCTGTCTGTCTTTCTCTTTCTTTCTCGCTCTCCTTCTCACTCACACACTCACACACACACACAACCTCTCCAGCAGTGACCCACTGTGTACAGCTGCAGATGTGATTTATCCACAACTGGGGTGTGGTGTTTTTGGCCAGAAAGAGGATTAGGCTGTAAGTCTCCCTCTCTCTCTCTCTCTCTCTCTCTCTCTCTCTCTCCCTCTCTCTCTCTTTCCTCTCCCTCTCCTCTCTCCCTCTCCCTCTCTCTCTCTCTCTCTGCCACAGCCACACACGACCAATGGCCTCCTTTGTTTGGATGTAATTTATTATTGCAGTCAGCAGGAATGTGATATTCTTGCCAGTATTTAATTACTAAACTTTGCTCCAAACTTCCCATCACAGACAATGTCACTCATGGGTCTCAGTCTGCCTTATTAAAACACACACACACACACACACACACACACTTTCTCTCTCTTTCTCTCGCGCACACACACACACACACACAAGTGTTTTCTGACCTTCAGGTTTTATGTGAGAAGAGCAGACACCTGCTCCGAGCCAACACAATAAACACACGCACAGATGCTTATTTTAAATTAAAAGTTGGGAATTAAACTTGCATGCAGTGGAAGAGGCAAAGAAACGAAACTGTTCCCAAATTGGACTCAGCAGGATTATCATAGTCACATTACCCTCTGAGGACGTCCGTCCCTCCTCTCCTCTTGGCCCTGCTGGCTCTGGAGTCGGTCGGCTTGGTCATCAGCTCGCTGTCCCCGGTGTCCACCACCTCTGCAGCGTCTCTCAGCTCGGGGCAGAGCGACAGCAAGGCCACCAGAGCCACGGCCAGCTGCGGCAGCCGTCCTCCACACCTACTGTCCGGCATATCCACTCTCATGTGTAGAAGTCCAGTGCTCGGTAGAATAAAAGTCTCCCTGACTAGTTTCCCAGTCCCGTCGACCTCTGCAGTCTGGAGTCAAAGCTGCAAAACAATGCAAAAACATTACTGAGGGCGCAGAGGAGCGTGCAGAAGATGCTGCGCACATAAGAAAAACAACTCTGGGAAGAAGTTAGTGTGATGGGACTTGACTCTTATTAAGTTAGAGAATCATCAAACCGCAAAAAGTTGCAGCGTAAAAATAATAGCGTGCACAATTACGCACGAGAGAGCGGTTACTTTACCTTGTCTCCCGGACAGGAGCTTCGCCTCAGACTCGACAGAGGACTACTTCACTTTGACTTGCAGGTATTGCTGAATAAACGTTTAGGAAGCAAACTGCGGAGAAGAAGGAAAGTCACTGAAACGCTTCGCTGAGCTGCTATAAATAGATGCGCATGGTAACTTTTGGAGTCTGCTCGTGCGCATCCAGTCGCGTGTTGACTCTGCACAGATAAGTTAGAGGAGCTGATGCATTCCAGAGGATGAGAAGGGCAACACTCACTGCGTCTCTCCCCTACTGCACAGCTCTTTCCTCATCTCTCCCCCTGCTCAACTTTCCCCAAAACTGTTTTTTCTTTTCTTCTCCTGCTCTCGCGATACAAAAGCCTGAGTGCAAAAAGTTAACTGTGGACCTTCAGCCAGGACTGTTAACTGTTCCAGTCATCTGACAGTCGACGCAGAGGAGACTGGTAGTAGAAGAGGACAGAGCTTCTGACACACTCGTTAACCTCTGTGTCGAAGTTTGATCATTAATAATCAACTTTGAGATCTTTTTTTTTTGTATTTAAAAATAAATACACCTGTTCATTCTTTATTGTAAAATGGTCAGCAACCCCTAACAAGACACAGAACATTTTTTCAAGTACTGTAGTGCAGTTTTGAGGTACATTTTCTGCTTCTTTATACTTCCACTCAATGTATGTATCTGTGATCCAATTAAAAAAACACACTGATGCCAATAATCAGATAAATGCTGAGTATTTAATACTGAATACTGAATGTATGGTTTGTTTACTCTTACGTGTACTTTTGATAATTATCTGGGCCTCTGAACCAAACTGTTAATTGGTGTATGAATGTTAATGAAATATGTACTATTGCTTTATATATCAGTTATAAGCTCTTAATAAGAAAAACTGTTTTAACAATCTGTCTCAACACACACACACGTATAAATGTATGTATTTATTCTTTGCATTTAGAAATAATGACACAGAAATGTCAGTAACCTTAGTAAATATTAATGGGATTCTCCCTTCCTAATACTCCTTAAGTCTGCAGATATAAATATGAATAAGACATTAAAGATCTCCTCCAAACATTTATTGAGGCACACAAAACATCTCTATGTGTTTCTGATGAACCCTAGAAATGGCACCTAATCCTCCTACCTCATCAAAAGTTACAGAATATATAACTATGCAAATATTTTACATTTCACAAGTCTGACTGCTGGACACAAGATGTCTCCTACTTCACTGTGAAGTCCATTCTCAGTGTTTGTGCACTGGAGGCTTACACGTTCAGCAGTGATTGTGAAAACAGCCTGTTGGTGTCGAACTCTGCACATACATCATTCTACAAAGTGGAGCCCTAATTCAAATGTAGGAGCGAGAAGAAGAAAAACACATTTTTGACAGGAGGGAGACAGCTTTTTTTGCAAGAGCAACCATTTGAATCTGCTGCTGGAAACATTAATACGTTTCTAATAAACTGTTTTAGGTGCAGATTCCCAGCTGCCTGCCTGTTTCCTAGAGGAGATAAAGATACAGCAAGTATTTTGCCTTTTGTTGGAGGAGAATTAACACTGGAAATGGGATTTTTCATCATCTGAGAAACCAAAAGTTATTGATTTAGTATCTGATTAAGCTTCTTGGTGTTGTGGCTTTATAACTAACATGATGTCAGTGGTAGAAAGTCATTTGGAAAGTCATTTTTGCTTCAGCTCATTTGCTCAAGTACTTCACAGTTTTGAGGTACTTCTAGCTACCGGAATAACTCAGTTCTCTGCCGCTTTATACGTCCACCACGCCAAAGTGCAGAGGAAATGCACAACAGAAATGATCCAGTTGCTGCAGCGACAACAATAACACCACTTGAAAACACTGGCGGGGAAAAGTTGTCTGTTGCCTCAAGTTCTGTGTGCTTCGCCTGCCAGTGGGTGATGGTTGACACATTTGTAATTTTCTACAACAGTATGGAACAAGGCATGATATAGACACATTCATTCTGTTATCTTTTACGCTAACAATGAGAAAGATATTAGCGGAGAAAGCACCTTTTCATGTGAACATTTGCAGTGTTTGTTTCCTCCATTATGCAGCTAACAGAGAGAGGAGTTGGGACTTGGTGAAGCGTCGAGCAGGAGAGCTGCAGAGCCAACAACAAAAAAATATGATGTGGAGGTGTGGAAGCAGATCCCCTCAAAGCCCTTCATGAACGCGTCAGCATTTCAAATTGCATACAAAAGGTCAGGCAGGCAAGAAAGGGAGTTTACAAAGGGAGTAAGATGGAGAAACTTATGAAACTGAAGATGGGGCCGCCTCCAGTACTTTGGTGGAGAGGTTGGGGGCTTCCAGGGCGGTGGTTATGGGCGGCTGCAGTAGTCGAAAAAAGAAGCTTTGCAGGGAGACTGATTAGGAAAGTCAAATCAGATGGAGGTTATTGAGAGCAAACCTGCAGGACTGCACCGAGGCTGCACTCTGCTGCCTGACAGTTGGTTGTCTTGAGGCATACAAAGACTCTTGGCAGTGTGCTCAGGAGCAAACGTGGTCTTGTCAGCGGTGATGGAGAGGCCTTGCACAGGGCAGGACTTTCCAGGGGAAAAAAAGCAGCGCGGTATTGTTGAGACTAAGTTTGAGGTGGTGGGCAGGCATCCAACTGGAGATGTCAGCAGGGCTAGTGGAGATGCGTGCCTCAACCTGAGTGTCAGAAGATGGAAAAGGAAAGATGTGGAAGTTGGGTTAATGATATATATACTATCCTGAACACCACATGAAACACCGCATACGGAGAGATGCCTGTTGGAGCAGCCCAGGCAGGTCACAACTATTTTCTTTGGAGAGGAGGTGAAAAAAATGGGCTGTGGTGCGGGTCTCAACCTTCTTCACTGAGGATATTTTATGTGAGCGTTATCTCGATCAAAATGTGCAAAATCAACTCATAATCGTGAATAAGAGGCAGGTTGAGGCCTTTTTCGGACCTGTGTGAGAAAAGCTGATAGTGGGAACAAATGTTGTGGAATACACAGCGAGGAGGTTTCTGTTGGTTTTAGTGTGATAGCACACTGAGAGGGAAGCCAGGAGGACTCTATATTTGCTGGGTGTGGCTGCAGGCAGGAGTCAGTGTGTGTGAAAACTATCACTGCACTGGACAAAATTCCTCAAAACATACAGTGTATGCAAGGTGTATATATTTTATTGGACATAATTCCACACTAAATGATGATAAAACAGTTTTCATATTATATCCACTGGGACAAAATGTGGATTTTGAGAACTAAAGTGTGTTGAGTTGGAATTCACTGAAAAAAGAAACCAACAACTTAATGCAAATCAGCCATCATCCCTCTCTGGCTGAGGTCACTCTCTGATCAAGGTTAACTGCTATAAACCACATTTTAGTACCATTTAAACAGTTGTATATACTCAGCATGTCAAACATGAATTCAAGATTCATGTCAGACCTCAGCTCTGGATTTAATGTATTGCTCTGTCGTGGGCAATTGCCTCGACCTTCCATCATTATACAAAGCAGCTGGCCAACAGGATTTACTTTCAACTTTAAAACGCTGTTTTTTATGACCAAGGCAAGACAGAGACACATTGACTGAGCTGTTGGGCAAGCACTCTTTTTAACCTAGCTAACATGATTTTGAGTAGCTGAAGCAACATTATGTAAGTTTTTAACTTAAAATAACTGCCTCTACTCTAATTCAGTTTGATGGTCTTGTAGCGGGGTGAATGGTGTCTCTGTCACTTGCTTCTGCACTCTGTAACTTCAAGTGAGAGGCTCGGCTCACAGCGTCACACACGTTTACTTCAACATACAAGATTCCAACACACAACGTTGTTATGTGACGAGCTCTGTTTGTAGTTGGCAGCTACGTTACATCTGACAGGTTGTTACAGACCTGAGGTTTGTATTTACAACAGTGGTGTTCCACTCAGAAACTGTGGGGGGGGGGGGGGGGCACAAAATGCCAATTTCTACATAATGCTGCTTAACAAGCCCAGTTACACTCAGATCACGTCTCGTCTTTTGTCCATATTTCTCCTCTCTGCTACTGAAAAAGTAAATCTCTCTCTTTTGCTCTGTAACATTATTGTTATTATCTTGGGACTCCATATCCCTGTGCTCCATAACAATAAGCGATGAGAAGGTAAGTATGTTTGGTTTAAGAAGGAGCTATTCGTTGAGGGATAAGAACATTGATTACTGTAAATGGAATGTACAGTATGAGTAGTGAGGGATGGCGGCAGGAGAGACAAAGGTCGTGAGGACAGGACTGAAGTTAGTGGAGGAATGAGAGAGTCTGGGGGAGAGGCTGAGGGCAGAAGTGGCCACTGTTGATTGGAGTGGATTGTTTTGACAGTAAGACAGCCTCTCCCCGGTCGTCCTGGAGCCTCAACTCTCTCCTTCTCTCTCTCTCTCTCTCTCTCCGAGCTGAGCTGAGATCAGCCTCTGACACATAAGTGACCTGGGTGTGAGGAGTGTAAAGTGGTTTGGGGTGTGTTGGTGGGAGGCAGAGACATCTCACTGGCTTTGACACTAAGAGACTTTTGACGTCGGGCATCGACAGGTTTTCCTTATCTCAATAAGCAAGTACACTTACCCATGTATTGTACTTAAACAGTTTGACATTTTAAAAATAACAAAATTTGTGTTTTGTAATGTTGACTTCTGACTGGAGCCAGATGAGAGGAGATAAAGAAAAAAGAGAACCAGAGTCTCTGGTGAGTGCTGAGGTAAGTCAGAGGTTGACCTGAATTCAAACACACTCTAGACGTGCGCCGCTGCTCGTTAAGCTTACGACTATTGTTCGGTAAAGTAATCAGGCTGTTTAAACACCAGATAAACACCAAAAGTCCAAATGTAAAACAAAAGTGAAATGACTTTGCTCGTGGCAAAAACACCCTTAAAAATCTACCAATGCCATTTAAAATCTAAGACTGAGACAGAAATGTTAATTGAAAAGGACATTTTAGAAAAGTTGTATTCACATTATTTTTGTCCTGTGTCTTGTTCAACAACTTCCTTCCTGACTCTTTCCTGGAAGTTATAGCAACAAGTGACCAAATTAAACGTAAAGTAACTTTCGGTAAACGTGTGGATTTCTCTGGTTTGAACATAATTTTGGATAATGTAGGTCCACAACTCAACAAAATATCTAACAAAAGTCAAGTTGTTTGTAGGCCTTTTAATGCAAAAATCTGACATATTACATGTCTCAGATTTGGCAGATTGGTATCAGAAGGCATCGTACGACTGTTTTTTAGTTAAACTCAGACGAGTAAACTCATCATCATGTTATGGATCTTTAATGGATCAGTAATAATAAGCAAGTAATCTGAGGCAAATCTCTCTGAGAGGCAGTGCACATTTTAGATAACAATGCACCACTGAAGACAAGCAAACAGATACAAGTGCACTCAAACACAGCACTCTCAGTACACACACACACACACACATACACACACACACATACACCACTTGTAGGAGTGATGTCAGAGCTGAGCGTAATGCAGGATTGTTTCCCGAGAAACTTCAAGTCATGGTTCTCGTCAACAAGATGTAGTGTGGGAGAAACTGATGCCAGGCCCAGCTGGGTTGCCCTCTGCTCTCCATCACCACAGAGGAGGTGTCATTTACAGTAAGGCACCACCTCCCTGCCCCACCACACCCCACCCTCCTTTGATTCCCCCTCTACCCACCGCCGCCTCTTACCCCATCCTTTCGTCAGTTAATCTCCTCACTTGGTCACCGAGAGTGAGTTTCATTTTCGAGGAATGTTTACTCCTCTGGCCTGAGCTAAAAAGTCTAAAATAGCAAAACTGATAGAAAGGTCAGATAAACATTTTTGAGAGTTTTTTCTGTGGAGTATTCTGTGGAGTATTTCGATATCAAACAAAATATCCCTCAAGTTATTGTCATTTAATAATACAACTCTGTAGTTTACTTGTTTCTTACATGACAGAAGCTCATTTTTCTCCGGCTACGTCACATCAATATTGCCTTCACCGACTAATTTTCTTGCTTATGTGTTTCATATAACCCAGGGCCGTTTTTAATAGCTTAGATTGAGATTGTCTCTCGCTGTGCTGCGAGCAGTAACTCTAGCGAGACTTTCTCACACTGTGTGTTGTCTTTGGCTCCAGCAGCCACGGTTCATTTCCTTTTGTCTTCTGCAGCACAACTGCTGCCAATATTCATGTGAAATATTTCAAGAAAATGAGCTGCAGCAGAAATGAGTCTCCCCCATCTCTCTCCCCTACCTCCTCCTCCTCTCTCTCACTCTTTCTCACACACACACACTCTATACGTGTGTGTGTGTGTGTATGTAATGGGGTTACTTTTTTGCCATGAGGATAAAACAGTGATTGAATTATAACAACTGCTCAGGATTGGCCATCTATTATCACATATGGTCTCCCTCAGTAACACACACTACAAATATTACAATGCACTGCAGCAGCACAGAATCAAACCTAACCACAAAATAACTGGGAGGAATCCGTTTTTCGCCTCCAAATGGATCATTTTCCTTGCGTGTACCTAGGCGCTGCATGAATCTAATTTCCCTTAAAAAATGTTTCCCCGAGAAAAACGGAATCGAATTTTTCGGGTCATAAAAAGTTGTAATTCGTCCCTTTAATGGTCAGGATGGCTCTCTTAAGCAGCAGCTATGAGGAGGACAAGGAGGAACACAGGGTTGACAGCATGAGTCATCTCTGAGTGTCCGAGGAGCAGAGTTTAATAGCTGATGTACTCACCCTGGATGTTTTTGGGACATACTCCTCAGCCTCTGGCGTCATTCCCGATTATAAAAAACAGGACGTTGTATCAGGGCACCCCCCATGGATGGAGAAAAGTAAGCTCAGTAAGCGCCTCTAAACTAAACCAATTAACACTATTAATTATCTTGTTTGATTGATTCGTAGAAAGTTGTGTAAAAACTGTTTTTACCGGGATTGTGTGCCCGACATTTTCTTGACCAGGAGCTGTGAATTTCTTTAGTCTCCACTGTGCGCCATACAACTGCATAGTCACAACAACACTATGAATTAGACACAGGGTTACCAAAACCTTCTTAAACATTATATTGAATGACTTTTCAAAGACTTCCCAGGTCAAATACTATTACATTTAAGGAGCTAATCTTTCATAATTCTAGATATGAATCAAAGTTAATTACTTTTACAACACTGAGAGTTTTTATTATGAGAGTGACCAGGCTTTAAAGCAACACCGTGTAACTTTTTTACTTTAAAACACCAGCAATTGTGATGAATTAGAGGTGTTCCTGTTATTTTGTCCACACCCTGTGTCTGAACACAGACAGATTTATTCAGGGTCTGTCCCCTGTAGGGCACCATGGATAGTATTTTTGGCAGAAGCCATCCATCCAGGCTGGTCTAGCCGCCCACTTACAGTATCTCCCCTCCACATGTGATTTACGCTGCCGTCAGTGTCCCCCCACACAAATCTGACCATCTTAGGGATGGAAAACATTCCCTGGTGAGTTTTCCCGCCAGGGGTTCGCCGCCACCATCTGTAACAGACACTCAGCTCGGTGGTAGAGACCCATAAACACACTCCATGCAATTAGACACATTGAGAAATATACTCATATACACACTACTGCTGTATTAATGTGATGCCTTTATCACTTCAGATATAAATACTTTCCTTACAAATGGGAGAACAGAAGAGGAGGTAGAGAGGAGGACGGGGGTTGTCATGAAGATACATTAGATGAAAAGATGTCAGTGATGGAAAAGAGAAGACAGAATTTAACCCTTGAGTTTCTGTTGACTTTGGTTTTTGTATGTTGTTGTTCGGGGTCCCACTTAGATGCAGCGGTGCTTTGAGCTAAATGCTAACATCAGCATAATAGAATGGCCACAATTACCAATGCTAACATGCTCATGTTTAGCCCGTTTGTAGCAGGACATGTTATAACTCCTGATTCTCCAAGGGAATGTCATTATAGTCTTTGGTCAAATCTATTTGACAAACACAAACTTTGACCTGATGATGGTGCAAGATGACAGTAAGATGGTCACCAAAGTTATTACAATTCATCCTGAAGTGCCACATGATATCTATCAGGCAGATGCTGAGATTTTTTACTGGAAACTGTGGAGTCTTTGACCTGCCGATGTTGCTTTATGACAAATTAAGACATCATGAACATCAGCAGTATTCATCACCCATGAATGATGCGAAACTGGCAATCCATCCAACGGTCTGTGATAAATTAAAGTCTGGATCAAAGTTGTGGACCGACTAACTGATAATGCCATGGTCGGCTGTGTGGTTAATGATGATAATAGTTTCATAACAACCAAATTTCTCCTTCAAATAATAGGACCAATAATATTTTTCTTCTGACTTTGTAAAAACAGAATTTATAGATACGTTTTGAAGTGGTAACCTTTCCTTTGTCACAAACTAAGTTTGCACATTCAGTGGTGAAAAAAAATGGGGGAAAAAAGGCCATAAAATGATGCCAAATAAAGAAATATGTTTTTTGGTTTGATATGTTATATGGGTTATTAATAAGAAAAACTGTATATAATTAATTTGTTTGCCAAAAAGTCATGAAAGAAGAAAAGAACAACAAGTAATCCTGCTTATTGTAGTGGTCAGTGTTAAAACTACATCTCATTTGCTATAAAACTCATATCACATTTCTTTGGGATTTGGGAGGAGTAATTCTTTGAACAAGGTACGTTATCACAGGCATAGGGCATATACAAATACAGTGTATGAAAAGGTCAAGTGTAAAGGATTAAGTGGCATCTAAATAGTGGTGAGTTGGCAGTTACAGCCAACTGAACACCCTCTCTAGCGTTAGTGTCTACTTTGTCAGTTTGGGGCTACTGAAGAAACATGGTGGACCAATACCGCAGGCTCTATGGACAAGGACCTGCCATAAAGGTTGATTCTGAGGTAACAAAAACACGGCGATAGTTAAGTTCAATCCCAGTTTCCAAATTTTACCCCTAAACCCATTTTCATGTGCCCCCTTGACCCTCAGAAGAGAGTTACGAGAACTGGAATAACCTTTCCAAGAACCTCACAAGTGTGCCTGTTTCAGTTTCTTGAAGATGTTTCACTTCTCACCCAAGGAGCTTCTTCAGTTCTAACTAACTGGAGGGGAGTTTGTAGGCTTTAAACTCTGTGTGGGAGTGTCCTTAGAGAGTCATTAAGGATACATGTGAGATCTGAGTTTCAGAGTCGTTAGGGTCATTTGTGGGTCGATGCCCCCTGTGGGTTGCCAAGGCTAGGTGAGCACAGGTGTGAATGGTCGTTAAGCTGTCTGGGGAGGGAACTCAGTACTGCATTGTAGGTGGGTGATAAGTAATGTCTTCGTCCACCTCCTCTGTTCAAAGACCGACGTTTCAGTTTGAGATTGATGGATTCTGTTACTCCTCTTACAAATCATCTGTCTTCTCTGGTCAAGATGTTTACATTGTTGTCCTCAAAGGAATGCTTTTCCAAGACAGCAGAGTCTTGACCTGATGTGTTGGCCATCCTCTCAACTTCTTCGATGAGGAGGTTGGCCACTCTTTGGGACAGCAGTGAGCCCATAGTACAGATGTGCCTGTGAGACCTTCGCTTTACTGGAAGAAGGTGGTCATCAGACAGAGGTCAAGTAAGACACAAATGTGGTCTTGGGTGAAGTCGGTTGTGCCGGACAGAGGGCTGTCCTGTCCTGTTTCGTCTGAGTCCAGTGGTATTTCTCTCACCTTATTGGCAAAGTTTTTGATGTGGTGTTGAGAATTACTGAACAATGGAGCAAGGATACTGTCTAAGTGCTTGGATATGTTATAGGTAACTAAGTTGATGCTGAGGTCTGAGTGGTGCTCCTTCCTTATGGATCTTGGGGAGTCCATAGATACACGGGATGACTTCCGCGGGCTCTAGTGGGTAATACAGTGGCCTGTAGGTACCAGTAGGATCTCACCTCAGTGTCTCATAGGTGTTGGTATCATGAAGCCGATCGGTGACTTTGATGTGGTAGGCTGCTGTGTTTAGCACCACAGTGCATCTCCCTTTGTCCGGGAGCAAGATGGTGATGTTCTGGTCTCTTTTGAGTGATGCCAGGACCTTCCTTTCCTCAGTAATGAGGTCAGAAGGGGGTGCTTTTGCATGAGCAAGAGTGGCTGACACCCTCAACTGTATCTGTTCTGCCTCTGATTCTGCCAACTTGTTGTTTCTGATGGCTGACTCTTTAGCTGTTAGGAAATCTAGTACTGGCATCTGTTCTGGAGCGACTCCAAAGTTCAGCCCTTTGGCAAGGACATCTTTCTCCAGTTGGGTAAGCTCTGTGTTAGATGTGTCTTGATGTGCTGTGTTGTTGATGTCCTTATTTTTGAGTGATGCTTGTGCCTTCTCAATAAACTTGGAGACATTTTCCAGGACTTTGCTTGGTAGCAGTCCTCTAATGTCTGGTCAGTCTTAATAGTGAGTGAATCGATGAAATTAATCTACCGCACTCTTTCATTGAGTAGCTGGTTTTGAGCCCTCTGAAGGATCCTTGTGGCTCTGTGAAATGCCGGCTACAGGACAGCATCCTGTCCAGCAGAAACAACTTCACCCCAGACCACATTTGTGCCTCACTGGACCTCTGTCTGACGGCCACCTCCTTCCAGCACAATGAAGGTCTCACAGAGAGAAGCTGTGAACAGCTGTGATATGGGCTCCCTGGTGTCCCCAGTAGTAGACAACCTCTACATGGAAGAAGTTGATAGCAGACCCTTGATTGCCTTAACAGGAACTGCTCCTAGCCACTGGTTCAGGTATGTGGATGACACCTAGGTCAAAACCGAATAAGAAAAGTGGAAGTCTTTGAACCAGCAGGCTGAGACGTGTCCACAAAGACAGAGAGGAAGGAGAAGGAACAGAAGCACATCAGGGGAACACTTAAAACCTGTGGTTATCCAAACTAGACCTTTGTCAAAACCTCTTAATGATCCAGAGCAGGCAGAGAGGAGGAGACGGAAAAACGTAACAACATCGCCATTCCTTATGTTACGTCTGAGAAACTCAGGAGGATCTTCAATAAACATCATATCCTGGTTCACTTCAAACCTACCAACACACTGAGGCAGAAAATTGTCCATCCTAAGGACAAAACACCCAGGCATAAACAGAATTATGTAGTTTATGTTGTTCAATGCAGCCAGGACTGCACACATTTGTACATCAGGTCAAGACTCTGCTGTTGACTTACATTTGAAGGAAACAAATCATTCTTTTGAGGAGAACAATGTAAACATCTTGGTCAGAGAAGACAGCTGGTTTGAAAGAGGAGTAAAAGAATCCATCTATGTCAAACTGGAACAACCATCTTTGAACAGAGGAGGTGGACTAAGACTTTACTTATCACTCACTTACAATGCAGCATTGAGTTCCCTCCCCAGAGAGCATAACAAACATTCACACCTGGGCTCACCTAGCCCAAACAAGCCACATGAAGGCCAGTTGGGTCAACAGATCACAAGAAGCCCTAACGACTCTGAGGTCCCGTCAAGACGACAACGCTCTTTTGCGAAAACGCACATGTATTGCATCGTTTTGGCCGACCGTCCATACGGATCCTGAAAACGCAGCGCTTGAACACGCACTTTTTTGAAAACGGGTCTCAGGGTGGAGGAATCCGAAAACGCAGCCCTCCCATTCTCATGTGGACGGCGAATCCGCATACTTTCCAAAACGATGACGCCATCGCTCCACCCTGCGACGTCTCATAACAACAACAACAACAACAATGGCAGACTACATGCTCGTGTTCGTGCCGCAGAAGATATTGAGCCTTTCTTGCAACTTACTCTCCTTGTAGTTGAGTGTGAGTCGCAGCAGCAGTTCGACCACATTAACGGTCCACACGAACGATTCTGGTTTCCTTGCACTAGCCATTTTCATCTTCTTCTTGTTGTGTTCGGTTTCTCCGTCTACTGTCTGTTTACAGCGTGCAAGCTTACTGCGCATGCTCCGTGTCTTCTTCTCCGTTTTTGGTGATGGTCAAGCGCCACCTGTAGGCCTGGAATATGAACTACAGCGTTTTCGGTCGTTTTCAGTGGATCCGTGTGGACGCAAATATTCTTGAAACGATGCCAAGGAGGAAGACGGAGGAAAAAAAGAGTTTTCGACCGTCTGGACGGCCCCTGAAACTCAGAGCTCCTTAAAGACTCTGTAAGGACACTCCCACACAGGGTTTAAAAGTCTATAACTCACCCCCAGGCAGTTAAACTGAGGAAGTTTCTTGGATGAGAGGTGAAACATCTTCAAGAAACTGAAACAAGTCCAGTGGCCTGCGATACGGCACTTGGAATTACCATGATCTGGATGAATGAGAACCTTCATCATGGCGACTGGACATTTCCAATATGCTGCCTTCAACTGTGGTGATTTATTTTCTGTTACTGTGGTAGACCTGGTATTATCACAAGGACATTTGCTATTTATCTGATGCAGACGGAAAAACATGTAGCTTCACAATTCGGCAGTAACTTCATACTATAAATCAGGTCCTCAAATACAAGAGGACACCGCCTCATTGCCTGACCACAAGCAATTCGTTATAGGCTAACATTAACAGCATCTTCTCCTTCAGTCTGCACTGATATTACAGGAGCAGCACCAAGTCAAACAACTTTGCTGCTGGACTTTGGATGAATGTTGGCCGTCATATGAAATCCCACGAATGGCAATGTAAATTTAGCAAGTTAGCAATGAAGACATCAGAAAAATAGCAATGGTTGTTTTATACTTGTAGTAAAGAAAAGGACAATAATACATCGAAACAACAGTGAGTTCTCATTCTCGCAGTGAAGTGTGCCTCTGAAAAACCTCAGTTTGAAGGGCCATGTATCCCTAATACTGTAATAGTGGTAGAGTCAATAGGTGTAGTAGGCGTTAGTTTCAGGTGATTATACATTAATTACGACATTATGAATCCCTTTGCGAGCCCAAACAGAACTAACGCTTCATTTTCTGTAGCGAGCAATGCTCATGAAATTGGGAAAAGTCAAGAAGTAACACTGCGATAAAACAGCTGAGATGTTCTTCTGGACCACGAACAGAAAGTCCAGCATGACCAAGAATCACTGAATCATCCCTCCTGGTGTTTGCTAGAATCCAAGTTTTGATCTCAGCCTCTGCTCGAAATCCAAGGGAGAAGTGTGAGCTGCTGGCCAAAGCATGAGGAAAGGGCAGAGGAATGGAGAACGAAGAGAGAGACCAACAGTGGAGGAAAAGTCGCGTTCTGAGGCCGGCCAACAGAAAAAGTTTTGATTCAAGTCTCCCACATCTGTCTGCTGCTGCCTCGTGCAAGAATCCTGGAATCCCCCACCCCCTCATCATCACCGTGTCACACACACACACACACATGCACACACATGCACACACACACAAATGAAGATTCGATTCCAATCCACCGGCAAAGGGCATGAAAACAAACATTTTCAAGGAAGTTCTTAAGCCAAGTGGCAGATAAGCATGGCTGCTAACTGAACATGAACACACATACACACACACCCACACGCACACACATGCACGCACATGCACACAAAGTCATACTCTTGGAGCAGAGGCTAATGGCATGAACTGACAGTGACCTAGTTTCCAAAGGGGCAATGATAAAGAGAGAGTGGAAAGAGGTAAAGAAACTCCAGGGTATGTTGTGCTTGCGGACACAGTGCGTTGTGCGTATGAGTGCGTGTGTGCGTGTACGTGTGTGTGTTTCCGCTCAGAGAGGCCTGCCAACAGCCAGCAGTCCACACACCCATCAGAGCTTCGAGATGAGCCATCATGCTAAGCCGGGGTAGAGGGGAGGTAAAAGGAGTGAGATGATCACTGTGGGGGTTACACACACACACAGACACACACACAGACACACACACGCACATCTATTCTGCACTGGCCAACAGCAACTCACTGTATACTCATTTAACAGAGACTTCTGGCTCCCTACTCTCCTCAGCGTGCCCTCACTGGTTCCTGACTTTTGGAAACAGGAAACAGAACCAGGCACAGAAACCAGGCCGTGTCTTTGTTTGTGTGCATTTGTTTGCGAACCTCACATGACTCACGTGTCTCCTCCTCTGCGCTGTCTCCGGAGGAACATACGTGTAGATTTTGGCATGCCAGTAACTGCTGCAGAGCGGCCCCGTCAGTGGCCAAGTCTTGTTTTGTTTCCTCCCAGATTTGAACTCTGTGTGACTCTGATAACATTGAAACGAGGAACAATTTCATGCTCTCGTACTCTGGCCGCTTTTTATGACTTTAATTGTTCCATTAAGGGCCTTCAGGGTCTGGGAATGCTTTGTCATCTGTGTGTGTGTGTGTGTGAGTCTGTGTGTGTGTGTTCAATGTTAATGTCCTCAGGCTCATCAGCCCTCGAGTTTATTCTATAAAGGAATTCAAAGAGATTAGGCTTTTTAATGCTCTGGATCTGAACCAAAGCCACAGAACCTGAAGATTACACCGAATGTTTATCATTTCCTGTTTCAGAGTCATGTCACTGGCTGGGTTCAAGGAATGCACACACGTGCACCAACAAATGCACACACAGCAAGTGGTTGCATCGGTGAAGGTATGTCAACTCAAGGAGTCTCTCAAGACCAACCTGCTGACTACATTTTCCAGAAAGCTTTAAACCTCTCAGACTCAGCGTCTCATGCTGATGGAGGAACTCAATAATGTCTGAATGTGTTACTAGAGCTGATGAATTTATGTTTTATAATTAAATGATCATAAAACCAACAAATGCACACACAGTGGTCATTTAGAGGAAGCTACTGGACACTATTTAGTGAGTTCAATATTTTGTTTACATGATTACAAGAATTAAAGAGTGCTTACAATATAAAGATAGATAAGATAGAACTGGGGGGTCGGCTGTAGCTAAGTGCGTAGAGCAAGTCAGCTCGTGATCGGAAGGTCACTGGTTCAAATTTCAGCTGAAGGCTAAGCTGAGCTGAGCTGTGCTGCATATGGAAGTGTCCTTGAGCAAGATACTGAACCCCAAATTGCTCCTGATGTGCGGTTGGCACCTTGCATGGCGGCCTCTGCCATCAGTGAGGGCCCTGCGATGAGCTGCCGTCTGGTCCAGGGTGTACCCTGCCCTCGCCCAGAGACAGCTGGGATTGGCTCCAGCAAGACAAAAACCCGCGACCCCATAAAAGGGAAAAAGCGGTTACAGACAATGGATGGGTGGATGGATGGAAGATAAAAGTGTATTAATCGAGAGAGAAAAAATCCTTGTGCCAGAAAGAAGTGCAGGGGACGACTACAGTTTGATGACCACTGGTAGAAAAAAAATCTATTTATCTGCCAATTATATTATTTCCTGATGTATCAATAAATCACTGGATTCCTAAAATGTCAGAGAGTAATGTTTCTCACAAAACTCAAGTTGACTTATTCAAACAGCTTGATTTGTCCAACCAACAGTCCAGAACCCCAAAAATATTTAGTCTGCCATGATAGAGGGCTAAGAAAAATATTTGCAAATATTTATATTTAAGGAGCTGCATCCACTTGTGTTTTGGGGATGTTTGCTGAAAAAATTACTTCAATGATTTATTGTTTGGAAAATAGTGAGAAGAAGTTTTACAAGATGTGTACTAGTATTTAAATTGTTAATATTAGTGTTAATAGTGTGGGGTCATGGGAGTTGTTGCCTTACCACTGTTGGTGAAAATCTCTCTGACGTCAGTCAGGAAGAAGTGTTCGCTGAGGTTTAAACGTTCTTTCCAAGTTACATTTAGTCACGCTGTCCAACTTCCTTCCTTCATCTAACGTTTCCTCTGAAGTTATAGCAACAGGCAACAAAAACAAACGCTTTGTTACCTTTAATAAAATGCCAGTTTTCTCTGAGAGTGGATATTGTTGGAAACATTTGAGATAGTGCAAGTACACAACCCAACAAAATATATGACAAAGGTCATAAGATCACAGCAGAGGAGGCTAGCGTGTCTTCAATAGCAGTTACTAAAATGTGTTAATTTGTGTGGCTATTCAAGTAGTACTGAACTTGGCTATATTGAGGTTTTGATAATATTTTGATGAATTGAGCAGCCCTACATAATTCATATTAATCCTGAAGAGACTATATTTCTCTTGCCTTTTATACCCTGAAGAATTATTCTTGATTATCTATAGACACACTTTAGCATCATGTTCATAACCCAGTGACCCAGATTCTCAGTATTGGTTTTACAGGTGCAAAAGTAACCTCCTCCTTGTGGAAGAAGCCTAACAAGGGACTTGAGATTGTGATCCAGCTCATGTTCCACCCACCACACAGGTTGCCAGCTGCTGCTCTGACATTAATGAGAGGCCAGAGGTCAACCAGTGACCTCACAGGTTTGACAACATGTGACCATCATCAGGCCTCACAGATCTCAAAGAATCACACACTTCGTCATCTGTGTTCTTGGTGAGCTGTTTTCGGGCGAGGTCCTTGTGACTCAGAGGAAATCCAGAGGGACGAAATCGAAGCAGCAAAATAACTGTGTCGAAAAATCACACAATGTCACACTTATGATAGCTTTCATGTTTATAGATGATAATTATCTGGGTTTTGGTTTGGTGAGAGAGACACTTTCTGTTTCTGTTTGTTTACCGACTGAATCCAATAAGATGCAGATATCATCATCATGTTTAACTTGTGTATGAAGCACTCAGGGAAAAAGCAGAGATAACGCGTCAAGCCTGCTCATTTCCTGTTCGTTGTGACATACAAAATGAGCCCTCTTTTGACACCCCATAAACTGGGGATTGTGGGAAGTTTGTGAGAGTCCGTTTGACAGAGTTGTCTGAACAGAGAGGCTTCAAGTGTTGTTTTTCTTCAGATACCCTATCAGTGTTTGTATCAGCCCTGAGCTGAGCTGCTTCTCTCCCCATCAGCTGCCAGTGGTTCCCTGATCTCAGCCTAACAAGCTGAGGGTGATTAATGTGGGCGAGACCCTCCGAGCCTCTCGGAGGACGATGAAGGCCACAGCCCGAGAGCAGTCAACTGCATACTTTGAGCACACAGTCATCTTTTTACTTCACCCAAATCTGAGAGTGACAGGCTGCTGAAGGCTGAGGGAGAAGTGTTGCAGCCATTATTATAGACTGTTAACTACCAGTCATTTTCACTGCTCTCTCTCACACACACATCTGTTTCAAGAACTACCCAACGAGACGCAGGATGTCACTGTGGTGGACATTTATGTATTTGTCGTGTTTTATCATCAACATGTGATACATAAGAATGTGAAGGAATGGAGTTGTTGCATAAACAAGTGGGGAGTTTTAGACGACTAAGCCAGAGACTGTTCGACCAATCACGAAAACATATTTTGGAAAAACGCTGAGGAGGAGAGAGCTCTTGTAAAGACTGATAGCGCCATCTTGTGGCTCAAAGAATGACAGTTAAAACATGGGATTACTTCAAGCCTAAACAGATCATTTCTGTGGCATCTGAGCCGTACAGCTAGTGATTTCCCAGTTTGGCACCATCTCCCTGTTGTGGTGAAGATTTGTTAAGGATCAATAGGTTCTAGATTCCTGCTCTGAAGTTGTTTCTGTTAGATTTGCATCAAGTTTTTATTGTTGTTGGAATCAGACAATCTCACTACATGGCTCCTTCACATTTTGTGCAGAAGTGAAGTTGCATTAAAGGCAAAGCACCATGTATTTGTAGAGGAAGAAGAGTCGGGGTAAAATGTACAAATCTCCTGTCTGCACCTCATCATGTGAGTTTGTGTGTGCTGGTCTTGACTTCAGGTGTCTTTGGTCACATTTGATAACAACTCTACCTCGTCTCTGCGCAGAAAAAAAAAACCAAGGCAAAATTCCAGTTTTTGCAGTTTTCTATAAGACAGCCACATTAAGTCTAACAACTTTTTTCTTTTAAGAGGAAAGAGTACAGTCTTCTATGATTTATTTGTTATTTCATTGTTATTAAAAGAACCACGAGTGGATAACAACTATGATTTTGTTATGCATCTCTGGCTGCTTGATGATGATTTGAATGATCTTGAATCTTTAAACTTGTCGAATTTGTGACAGTAAATAGTAGCTAAACTTGGACCGTGAGTAAAATGGTAACAAAACGCTTTCAGTCTCCTCAGTTTAATAATAAATTGTCATGTTGTATTGTGATGTGACGAATCATTTAAAGGTGTCTTGAGGCGAGTTGTTTGGTCCACTAGCGAAGAAGAAGAAATAAAGTTGTGTTTTTGTGGTCTGAGGTTTAACAAGAAAGAAAAAAAGAGACTAAGCAACAATCCATTCTGTAAAACAACTGAAGATGTATTTGATTACACTTAATGGGGACCAAAGACAGACACTATTTGCATATTTGACAGCTAATCTGAGACTAAACTGGTTACAAAGAGCAGCTGAATTAAACACTCATAATGTATCAAACAAGCACGATGAAAAGTTGTTTTCAAAAGTCGAGCATGGGAAACAGGGACACAGAACAATAACAAATCAAAATGAACGAACACAAGACAAATTTAGCCTATAAAAAAAATGATTCTGAAGGTCTGCCAACATTCTGGTAATTTCCTCCCGACACCAGTGATTGTGCTTAAACTTAGAGTAAACACCAGCAAATTCAGCCTGAGAGACAGAGACAGGATGTTCTGCAGACCAGCAGCTGTTCTCAATACAGGGCGAGACTCGGCGTGCACAAGTGTTGTTTGTTGTTTAGTCAAATGTTGGGAAAAAATATTAATAAACAATTCACTGCACATATACACACATTATATGTCATTTGATTACTTTAATCAGAAAACATTCTTGCTAAAGGCCCTGAGGGCCGTGGTGGAAGAAGTATTCAGATCCTTTGCTTGAATAAAAGTACTAATACCACTCGGTGAAGATACTCCACTACAAATAAGAATCCAAGGAAAAGAATAACAAGTATAAATACTCACTATGCAGTAAGATGTTCCCTGTCAGTATTTTATTATCATATCTGCTGTTCTTTGATTATTATCACTGGTGCATTAATGTGTATGTTACATTTTACTGCTTGGGGGTTTTTAAAGGGGTTACTCAAAAAGTACAATATTTGTGTCTAAAAGGGAGTAAAGTAAAAGTATAAATCTGCATAAAATGGAAACAAACAAGTACAAGTACCTTGAATGTGTACTTTAAGCTGCTACGTGGAACTTTTATGTTATCTTCATTCTGGCGCCCCCTGTGGACAAAAGTGAAACAAGTCATCTTTGTTTTGGTGCCGTACCACCAGACTACAGAGCAGCTTCTCTCCTCAGGCTGTGGGACTCCTCAATTCACTCTGAGCACTCAACCATGAACAGTAGCTTTCATTGTTATGACCTATCCAACCTGATTAGATCAGAAGATGGAGGGGTGACAGGCAAATTATATAGGAAAAGCCAGTCTTCTTGGTCTCATTTGCTTACGTAGGTCATATAGAAGCAAGTGTACTAAACTGAGATGGTTTTTGAACCAGCTATTCGTTTCATAAATTGTACCAAATGTACTAAGTTACATTCTTGCTTGTGAACATTGAGCCTCAGCTCCAAAAATATATGTTGAGAACTGCTGCTGAAGACTTAATACATGTGACAGTCTGTGTGTGGATGTGTGTGTTAGTGTCTCTGCAGGACTGGCTGTTTCAGACACAGCTCGCTGCTCCCCGACACGATGGGCATCTGGTTCTCCATGTGGAAACGCACCAGGTGACCAACGCTCAGGAACACCTGATCACGGGTCCGCACCTGCTCACACAAAGACACACAGACAACGGGATCACATAAGGATGGTTGTCATTTCCTGCCACTCATGCATGTGTACATGTAATCCAACACCACGGCTCTACCTGTCCATGTGGATCAACCAGCAGCATGTGACGCACGGTGGCTCCCTCCATACCACTGAGGACATACTGACCAGAGGCAGAGCTGCTCTCTCTGACCAGGAAATCCCCACTACAGGTGAGGAGTGACTCCGCCTGCTGTCTTCCTAACCTGTGATGAAGAACAAAGTTAGTGAGAAAGGAGGAAAGAAAAAGTTGTTAATAGTACATGAGTACTGGGATGTGAACTACCAACCTGCCATGAAACCAGCCCTCCTCCTGGATCAGGTCCTGGATCTCAGAGAGAGGAGCGCTCTGTTGAGCTCTGACCTCACACTCAACTGAGTCTGATGGAGATACAGCAGAAGAAGAATGAAAGAGAACAGAAGGGTGGGGCTGCTCCGAACAGGATTAACTTTAAATCAGGATTATATTATTATTTTTAAAAATATTCTGTTACAACAAATAATTTCACTTATTTTCAAATTAACAGTTTGAATTTGAGACTATTCTTAAAATCCAGTCTAATCTTTCCCCAAAACTACTTTTATATCAGTTCCAGGCTCTAAAGCTCCAATTTAAACTCTCTGAAATTTAAACTGACAGTTTAAAACTGAGCTTCTCTGAGGAAAATAATGGACTCAGCGGCGGTTGAGTTTCATAACAATTCTGCAGCTTGAGTTCTTTAGACTCAACAGAAAAGTTGGAGCTGCTATCAAACATGACATTATGTGGAAAGCTTGCTGGCGCCACCATTTCTTCTTCTACAGCTCTAATAATGTTAAACTCAAATAGGGGTTTTCATCCAAATGTAACTAAAGTTATTAAAGTAGAAGTGATGGTTGTATTCATGGGCTTTTGTCAGGTATTGTTTCTGTAATGTTTTCAATTGTGGCTTAAGTAAAGTAAAATAAACAAATAAATAAATAATAAGTGAAAATAAAATAAAACACAATACAATTTTTACAAATAAAAATCACCAGGAGTATTTCCCAGTTGATTACTCACATTAAGAGAATGATTTTTATTTTTTTACGTTATTTGCTTTTGTGAATTTAAACGTGAAATGAGGCATTATCTCATGACAAATGCCTTAATTTGTAGAAATGTCCAGAACATTTTTGGTGGTAGATGCCCCTAAATCCTTTGATTTCACACCATTTTCCTAAAGCAGGTTTTAATTTGAATCACACAGCACCGATGGGATGAAATTTGAAATAATTTGAACCATTTAAACTGCACTTTTTTAAAACAGTATACGTATATGTCAGTATATGTCTACAGTCAAACTCTTTCAGCTCGTGCTGGAAGTGTGTTGATGGTGTTTACCTGCAGGTGGAGCTGTAGTCTCTTCTGTGATGGAGCAGTTCTCATACAGTGAAACAGGCTGAGTAGAACAAACCTGCAACAACACCAGATGAGTCATACACACAAGACAGAGATCTGTGTGTGTGTGCGTGCGTGCGTGTGTCTGCGTGCGTGCGTGCGTGCGTGCGTGCGTGCCTGCGTGAGTGTGTGTGTGTGTTCAGGGAGCAGTGATGGCCTAAAGGTGAGACATGACAGGAAAGTCTGACTCAGTTCCCACACTGGAACAATCATTCTGGGAAGTGAATGAGAAGCCTTCCTGTCTTCCTTATTACCGATCACTGAGGATAACAGCTGTTTCTGCTCAGGAGATAGATTGTGATATAAAAGGCACCCTCGAGGGGTGACAACATTTGTGACCAACACATTTATCCTGGATAAGGAGAGACGACAAAATCATCAACACCAGGTCAACAACTTACTTGTTGCTTCTGAAGCTTTCAACCATATTTTACAGTCTTCCTCAGGAGGTAAAGTTTCCCCTTTTTGTAAATGAAATATGTTTTCCATATATCTACATGCGTAGATTTGATTTATAAACATTACTTATTCAATCAATATACAGTCTTATGATATATATGTATATTTATACCTTGTAATTAAATTTTACACTTACATGAAGGGTTGACAAAGGTTTATGTTTGAAATTCCTATTATCTCCATATGTGTTGAAATAAATTATCTATTACACACACACACACATATATATATAAAGATATATAGATTTAAATACATTTCAGTATATATTATGAGTGTATTATCAAAATGTACAGTACACGCATTATATTTTGTTCTATATTCTTGTAGAAAAATAACAAGATTGGCATATATTGTCAAATATAAGTGTAGGTTTTAGTATATTACCTTATATTCTTAGGCCCATTTTAATATATTCTTGTGTGGAAATGTTATCATTGTATTATAAAATACAAGATGTAATACAATATATGTTCTTTTAATAAATATGTTAATACATTATTTGCATCATAACATTCCTCTAATGTGATGTGATAGCAACTGATCCATCTCCATGACAAGTGGGCAACTCAATCTGCGGACGAAGGCCATGAGATGTGGTTGAAACTGATGGGGGAGGCAGAGAAGGTGAAGGGGGAGAGTGATTGGAACCGAGGTACACCAAATGTGAACAGTCGGGCTTTCACTAAGTGGAGAGCGCTGGTGTTCGGTCAAAATCTGTTCAAAACAGACATCCAACTCAACTGACTGAACACTGTTTGTGTTTTGGTGTTAAAACCAACTCTTACCTGCAGGAGGTCAACACTGTCCTCCTCCGTCGTGATCCGCAGGTCCTCTGTTCCACCAGCAGGTGGCATCTTTCCTGGGATCATATTATAGTAGTCACGATGCTCCCTGACTTCACCCTTCTGCTCGGCCTTTTGGTCTGTTGTTGTCTTCTCTGGGCTCCATTTGTGACAGAGTCTGACTGCTGATCTGTGCACAGAGAGTCACAGAATAGAACAAGGGACCTAAGACTGAGGAACTCTAAAAGTTCTCAACTTTCACTTGGAGCAACTTTTCTATTTCTAAGTATTGGAGGACGCAGAGTAAGACATGGCTGAATTGAACTCCTTAAATAATGTAGATGAGCTGTACAGTTCATTAAATGGGCCAATTAATTGTACTGAGTAAGACAGCTGCAGTAGTCAAAAGGACAACCTGGGATTGTCGCAGAGCAGCGATGGTGTGTGGTTGAGAAGTTGGCGGAAACGAGTCTCGAAGGCCTGACCGATGCTGTTGATGACCTCACCGGCTCGACCCTGAGGACACTCCAGGATGTGGCACGCTGACAGAGAGACAGAAGGAGAGAGAGATGCTTGGTCCCTCATAAAGACAATAAAACAATGAAGAGAGGAGTCCAGTGGAAACCCGGCTCATCATAATGATAAATTAATCTGTGTGTCACCTCTCTGATTGAACAGATCCTTGGCAACATAGGCGATGTAATCTGCCATGTCCTGCGAACAAACAGAGAGAACAATTCTTTCATTCATTTTTATTCATTCAATCTTCATTTATACTCGCTCCAGTCAATTTCAAATTGAAGAAAAGGAAAAAATAACAACAAAGAGTTATACTGACAAAGAACAGACAGTCCTACAATTGAATAATAAATAACCATTAAAAACACTTAATTCACTGTGGATAATGAATTTGATCAGTAAGTTAAGATAATTCAAATGTAAATTAAATTACAGTTATGTAAAAGCCCTAAAACTCTCCAACCATGGTGGATAATGTGAGATAAATTAGGAGAATAACAAGTGGACGTGATTTTTAATGATGATAACAAACATGACTTAAAGCCAGACTATGTAACTTTTGCTGAACAGTGGCCACTGTGGCCACAGATGGCAATTACAAGATACTATATAAGATACTATATTCTCCCAGTGTGGTTGGCTCCCCAAAGGTAGCTTCCTCTAGCCTCCTCTGTACCTCAGGTCTCGCTGCCCGGCCATGTCTCTGTAGTGACAGCTAGTGTTTGTGTAGGTGTGAGTGTGTGTGTCTGTGTGTCTGTGTGTCAGCGTGGCTGTGTGTGTATGTGTGAATGTGTGTATGAACGTATACATATTTGTGTATGTCTCTGTGCATGACTGTGGGGGTGGGAGGGTTGGGTTCTTTTAACTTTCTTCTCCTGATTTTATTTGATGTTTCTCTTTTTCTGTACATCTCTGTAAGGCACTTTGCGATACTTTTCTGTATGAAAAGCGCCATATAAATAAAGGTTGATTTGATGTGATTTGAATATACATTGGATGCAAGAGAAAGTGTGTATGAGAATAATGAAAATATAAAACCTAAACCTAAACTAAATAATGAAAATAACAATAACTATACACTCTGTGTGCAGAACATCAGTAACATGTGAGCATAATATGTGACCTTTAAATACAAAAATTACTCTTATAGTTTTTCCCGCTCTTTTTTCTATGCCCATATTACTTCCATGTGACAGAAATCGAGAAAGTAAAAAAATCAATGCAGCTCTGTTAATGTCTGAACAGCCAGCAGGACATGTCAGCTATCAAGGCCGAACCCCGCTTAACAAAAAAAACAATTCTGGTTTGTGTTTTGGTTAGCGTCCGTGAACCTCCGTGTGTTTCTTTCAGTTCGAACAAACAGTGAATACCAACGCTGGATACACACTGTTATATTTCATGTTAATGCCGCGAGGTTGCACTGGCCAAAGATTAGAGAGAACGAGAGGGTTGTTTCTCTGTGGTGAAGCCATGGATGGGATTACAGCTCGCTGTTTAATTAATTAGCTAAAATAATCTTGCAGCGTGCTCTGAGCCTCGGCTGAGTTGGCTCGGACACGTGGAAGATAGCAGAGGGGAATTAAAATCAATCTGCCACTGAGCCTTTATGGTGGAACATATTCAGCTGAATCTGCTTTTATCAGAGAGTCACTGACAGGGAGAGGGCTAATTTAACAGGGAATACACACGAATGACCGCTCACTGAGAATGTGTGCTGTGTTTTCAGTGATTACACATGCTGCAAAATGATGAATCAAAAGGCTGATTACTGATCACAGAGCCATCAGACTGACAGGTTATAAACTGCTCTGTACAACAGTGATGCCAGGAGGTTTATCAGTCACTATGTGCACATACAACCCAGAGTCTGCATGAACATTTTGATATTCCTTAAATAAAAGCTTGTCTTATTTGTGTGAAATCCTTACAATTGTTTTCAGGTCAACTTTCTAATCTTTAATAAAGATCAATAATGGGAAAATATGATGCAAAAAACGACACAACCAAACTGAAACTGGAGGGAAATTCTTCATCAGACATCTCTACAATACATCAGAGAACTCATATAATACAGAAAATGTCGTACCATGTTAATATTATATGATATTACAGTATTTTAGATAAGTGCAGACAATGAAGATACATTTATGGAAAGTTTTTGAAACAAAACAAATGCAGCGTTGACGTATTTTTGTAGGCTAACCCTGAAGTTAGCATCGCCCTAGTTCACTCGATAAAAAACCAATGAGATTTTTTGATTGAAATTGGGATTATTGCCGAAAATAGACAGACATACATTTATGAAACTGACATCTTTTGTTCAGCATATTATCTTTACAGATGATCAGCACTTTAGTGATATTCAAAGCGGCGTAACTACCCTGTGGTCACACGACTTCAACGTCACAACCACTAAGTGTCTTACTTCACGATTACCATCACTAGCACTAAAATGCTAACTGATTTCTGGGTCTCAGGACTACAGAACTCATCATGGCCAATGATATTTTGTGCAATAATTTCATATAAGCCTATCATTCGTGCATTTAAGTGCAGTTAAAGTGAGTAACTTTTACTTTTATCGCTCCAGTCAAGAGTGTCCCTTTTGCTGACCTCGCACCACCAATTGAAAGTACAGCAGGCTCGAGAGTTGGGTTGGAAAATAATTCAATCCTCACATGGCAGCAAGATGATCACTAATCAAACTAAATCAAATTACTCATCGTGTTTTTATGTGTTTGTACAGAGTCTTTGAGGACACGTGTGAGCTCTGAGTTTCAGAGGCGTTAGGACCACTTGTGATCCGTCGGTCCAACCGGCCTTCATGTGGGTTGCTGGGGTCAGGTGAGCCCAAGTGTGACTGGTTGTTTAAGGAGGGAGCTCAGTGTGGGTGGGTGATAAGTAATGTCTTAGTCCACCTCCTCTGTTCAAAGATGGTTGTTCCAGTTTGACATCGATGGATTATTTTACTCCTCTTTTAAACCAACTGTCTTCTCTGACCAAGATGTTCACTTTGTTGTCCTCGAAGGAATTTTTCTCGTTCAGATAGAAGTGGACAGCAGAGTTTTGACCTGAGGAGCCGCCCTCTTGTGTTGTGCCATTGCCTCTGCATAAACATGCAGAGGCTGTTTTGTCTCCCCAGAGTACAAATGTGTGCAGTCCTGTCTGCATTGATGAGCATAAACTACACTATTCTGTTTATGCCTGGGTGTTTTGTCCTTAGGATGGACATGTTTCTGCCTCAGTGTGTTGGTAGGTTCGAAGTGAACCAGGATATGATGTTTATTGAAGATCCTCCTGAGTTTCTTAGACGTAACATAAGGAATGGCGATGTTGTTACGTTTTTCCGTCTCCTCCTCTCTGTTTGCTCTGGATCTTTTAGGGGTTTTGACAAAGGTCCAGTTTTGGTAACCACAGGTTTTAAGTGCTCCCCTGATGTTCTTCTGTTCCTTCTCCTTCCTCTCTGTCTTTGTGGGCACGGTATCAGCCTGATGGTTTAGGGTTCGGATTTTTCTGTACACTTAAATTTTGAGGCTTCTGTCTTCTTCAGTGTGCACTGCACAGTCCAAGAAGGGCAGACAGTCTCCTCTGACATCTCCCCCTGTGAACTTTATGTTATTGTCCACGAAATTAATATGTTCTGTAAAGGCTTCTACTTCCCTTGCTCTGATCTTGACCCGGGTGTCATCCACATACCTGAACCAGTGGCTTGGAGCAGTTCCTGTGAAGGTAATCAAGGCTCTGCCCTCAACTTCCTAGATGAGGAGGTTGTCTACTACTGGGGACACCAGGGAGCCCATATCACAGCTGTGCGTCTGTCTGTGAGACCTTCATTGAGCTGGAAGTAGGTGTTCGTCAGACAGAGGTCAAGTAAAGCACAAATGCGGTCGGGGGTGAAGTTGTTTCTGCTGGACAGGATGCTGTCCTGTATCTAACACTTCTTCATTGGTGATGTGACATCATAATAAACCACTGAAATCATTGAGTCCAGTGTAATTTCTCTCACCTTGTTGGCAAAACCTTGCTAGGATACTGGCTAGTGCTTGGATATGTTATAGGTAACTGAGTTGATGCTGCTGCTGATGAGTCTGAGCGGTGCTACTTCCTTATGTATCTTGGGGAGTCCATAGATACAAGGGCATGGGTATTGTGTGTGTTTGTGTCCCTGGAACGTATTTGTGTGCATGTGTGACACTGAGAAAATGAACGTACCGGGTCTCCTCCTGAGGCAAATGAAATGGCCTGCATGGGGTGATGGGCGATCTTCTGAGGAACAGAAGAGAGAAGAAGACACAGAAGCAAAGGAAGGTTTTGTTTTTTTTACTCCACAATCCAGATGTGTGTGTGTGTGACAGTTACGATGTGGTTAAGCGCGTTGAAGCTGTCACCTGTAAGGAGGATGCCGCGATCAGAGTCATACTGTCGGTGGAGACAGCGAGGATGATCCTCCTGCCAGAGAACTGGAGGTTGATTTGACCCAGAACAGCAGACGGCGACTTACAAACAGGCTGGGGACGAAAATCTGAGTTATTCAAGTCTGACTACATTGGTGTGTGTGTGTGTGTGTGTGTGTGTGTGTGCGTGTGTGTGTGTGTGTGTGTGTGTGTGTGTGTGTGTGTGTGTGTGCGTGTGTGCCTTACCCTTTTACTTTTTACTGCTGTCCTGGCTGATGTCCTCTCACACAGTCTGCTGATTGCCTCTCTGCACACACAAACACAGATTATAAATGGGTACACACACACACACACACACACACACACACACACACACACACACACACAAAACACAGAGACACCTTTGTAAATGTGATCAGTGTGCCGAGCTAACATGTGACTACATGTGAGAATATGAGAGGAAGGAAACTTCAGAACAAGAAGCTCCTCTGCAGTTTATCAGCGCCTTAAGATATCCAGTAATAGTAGCACAACATGAAGAAGTGAATGTAACTAAATACATTCATTCAAGTACAGTACTAAAGTGCAATTATTAATCATATTTTAAGCTACTTTCTATTTGTATTCCACCACATTGGCAGTGGCAACAATTTCTTGTTTAATTTTGTAATGTTCATCCTGGTGTTTTGTTTTACTTCCTGTCTTTGTTTCTTTGGGATTGAGTAGAAGAAGAAATATTAGAAGAAGAAGAAGAAGAAGAAGAAGGGGAGGAAGAAGAAGAAGAAGAAGAAGAAGAAGACAGGTAACAAATATGGCCAATTCTGACTTATTCAAACTTGTTTCTTTGCTAAAAAGAACTTATGAACATGGGTAACACTTTATAATAACCATCGTTAATAAATGGTTGATGTACAGTTAATTAGATTTAGTTAAGTATTTTCAATGTTCATAAAACATTTATTAAGCAGTTGTGATGGTTAAAAAAAAAAACTGCAACCTTCCAAAAAACAATTGTAAATAAAGTGTATAAAGCCTTTAGTTGTTTGTTAACAGGGAAATAACTGAAGTTTAATGAACTATTAACATGCCATTTTCAATATCATGTTATTGTTTAATATGATAATAATTTAATTGATAATGTGATAGATGTTATAAAGTGTTTCCTAATATAAATGTGTCTAATCCTGTGGTGTGCATGAGTCTGGACCAACTGCCTGACTGACATTTCTGTCCTTTGAGGCACGCCATAATGTCCATAGCATGCAATGTATTAATCTATCAAAGACCCAGAAAACATACAGAAGACATGACCTCAGAGTCCACAATGGTACGGCGCTGCTCCTGTATAATGAGGTATATTATCACATAGTTGGTCTCTTTTCAAAGGGTCACAAGATAAATCTTGGTGGTCTTGAAATATAAACGGGGTAATGATAAAACAAAATCTGCCAATGAGGATCTTTCTCGCCTGCCCCAAAAACGACACAGTGCTCCTTTAAAGTGACACTGTGGAACGTTCACCCTGTATACCTGCAGTCCCTCATCTAGGTCCTTTCTGCAGCTGGTACAACTACAGCTGCTGTTTGATTACAGTGTTTGGTCTCCTTCCAAAGGGTCACAAGATCATTTATTTTGAAAAGTAGTTTCAAGGCACTGTGGGTTTTTTTTTTTTTTTTTTTTTTGTTTTGCCTTTATTTGATACTAACTCTTCCAAGATTCAATTTACTTCATAACTAGTGCTTATTACAAAGACTTTAATTCTTCGATAACTTTATCGACATATACAAAACACAGATAGATTACACAAAACATAAAGAAAACTGCATGAAAAATAATGAAAATGAGATACTATTTTGGTTGACGATCAGGTCGGAGAGGTCAAAGCACACACACACACACACACACACACACACACACACACACGTAGAATCCCACTATCTAAGAAGCAACACATTTTTCCAGAAATTGCTTTTCTTCTCCTCCAGAACAAATTGTTTGTAATGGATGGAGGTCTCTCTCCCTCTTCCTCTCTCTCTCTCTCTTAATAAGACTACGAGAGCTCATTAGGAGGAAATTCATCTAATTGGATTTTCTGCCCCATCATTCAGCAGCGTTGCTGTGAACAGAGGTTACTGTGTCCATCGGTGCTTTTGGCATCCTGCTCTAGGATGTCGATATCAAATGCTAAGGAGAAAGCCCCGGTTTATGAAACATTATCTGTATAATTTGATTTCCCCCTTTGAAACATTTTTTAAATAAGCCACACATGACTTGTTTGGCAAATATGCAGCTTCCTCTTTTCAGCAAAACATCAGCTTTTGCATGCTTAGTTTCATTAAGAGGCCGTGTCGGCAGACAGATATACTGTACATTTTCATTTATCCCAGCATAATTGTGTGTGTGTGTGTGTGTGTGTGTGTGTGTGTGTGTGTGTGTGTGTGTGTGTGGTGGAAGGTCCTACTACCGTGTGACTTGCATTCTCGTGTCAAAGTCGAGAGTTCTCATGGACTGGGTCACCTCAACACTGCCCATGTACTACAAGGACAGGAGGAAAACACAACAGAACACCAGTTACACACTGACTGTAGTGTAAAACAAATACAGAGAGCTCATGTAGGCATGTTTACATCCTTTTACTCCTCAATGTAAATCAGACAGCCTGTGAGGAGACTAACAGGGAAGGAGAGGGGAAGAAAAAACATTTCTTTCTTCTTCTTCATTCTTTCTTCTTTTTTTAAAATGTTATATTGATTTACCTTACCAAAATCACAGCTGAAAAGGTTAGTAGGAATATCATTCTGTAGCAGAGCTAAAGTGCTCATGACCCATATATAGAGTATACAATGTGCACTTGCACATGCATTTGTTGCATTTGAATTTTAAGGGATCACAAGCCAAAAATCCTGGAAATTACAAGACAGATTGTACCACATTGAAGTGTGACACTAGATTTAGAATTATTACACAGAACATAGACCTTATTTAACAATGTCAGAGAAAAAGTGCTATATCGTTGGCAACTGGACAAAATAACCCTCAAAGATGTCTTCAAGGAACTGAGATATGAGATCAAACCATAACGCGAGCTATTCACTTGCTCTGAAATGTTTGCAGATGACAGCCAACTGTATCTGTTGTGGCAGATGACCTCAACTATCGAAGTTGATTGGTATACTATTCATGCTGGTGCAGAAAAGTTTAGAGATCACTTAGACTTAGACCACTGGGGAGATAGCAAAATATGCACCTTTGTTTCTCTTTCCTGAAATGTTGTCTTTTAGTACCTTTAGTGTCCAATAGATGTAATGGCATGTTCCCCTTTTACATTATGGTAAGAAATAATAAAAAACAAAGAAATGCTTTTATTTCAGAGCCACACTCGAAGCTCTGTGAGGCAACAACAAATGCATGTGCATGCATATAATAAAAAACACCAGTGCTAACAAGTTGATGTGTAGCAGGTAGAATGTTCACCGTCCTAGGTTAGCCTGTTGGCGTGCTAACATTTCCTAACTAAAATAAAACAACAGTACAGCCTTACATTAGTTCTTCAGGTATTTAGTCATGTGTCAAACTATGACAAATTAATAATGGCACTCAATTAAGATTTGCATTCTGGGAAAAGATACAGAAGCATCGACGGCTGTGCCACCAGACTACAGAGCAGCTTTTTTCCTCATGCTGTGAGACTCCTGCCTCATCCGCCACACTCCACCATGAAAAGTTCAACTTTGTGATTGATCATTAATCATTAGTTCAGGAATATAGGATTGTTTTCACACCTTCTTTAACATTGTGAGACAGGGCTTCTTTTTTTCTTCCTCGACCATTGTCATTCATTCCTCGGGAAATAATACCTGGATCTTGTTGAAAAAATCTGTCATATTTATGTGGCTGACCTATGAGAGTACAATTGGATGTCGATCCTAGATTTGGTGAGCTAGAAATGATAGTGAAGTAGTTAAGGGTGATAGGTACAGGGCTATCGAGTTTGATACTGGATTACTAATCATTAGCTCAGGGGTGCAGTGTGTAGAATATGGAACTACAACTGGAGTTTACTATACAATCTTGAGTTCTAAAATGAATGAAGTTAATCTTGAATCTTGAAAAATTAGGAGTTACCAAATTGTTACCATTTATCCTCCAACTCTTCTTTCAAATTTAAAGTAAAATCCATAGTTGTTGATGAGACTTTCACACAAAACCTCACAATGTCCGGGGATCACAAGATTCATTAAGATCCCTCGTCTGGGACCCATGAGTGTCTGCAAAAAAATTGGTGCCAGTCTATCAAGTAGATGTTGCGATATTTCATTAAGTCATTAGGATCCATCCTCAGGGCAACGTAGTTATCTGCACCAAATTTCATTGAAATCCAGCCAATAGTTGTAGAGAAACAGGAAGTCGCTACAAAACAGAAATGTCAGTCTCTTGGTGGCGCTACAGGAACCGGGACACAGGAGGACAGTCACAGTTGGTGCTGAGGCGTCGGGCGATATAAAGAAACACTTTGCACTACAGCAGACTGCAAACTGGAACACCAACATATTCTAGGTTTAAAGCAGCCACAGTCAACAACAGCAAGGAGATGAAGGGGAGAAAGTCCCCAGACTCCCTTAAAAAATGCTCAATTTTGTGAGTTGTTGAGTTAAGAGTACCTCATAAACATAATGAAAGGCTGACAATGACACATTCTTAATTGCTTGGGCCTTCTTGTAAATTCAGCATATGTTTTTAGACGTGTTTTCTTTTCCTAGAGCATACATGCATGTATAGGAACAATCAGGGGATCACTGAGCACAGTGGCCCCTAATCCTGTGGTGCGCATGAGTCTGGACTGACTGCCTGACCGACATTTCCGTCCTTTGAGGCACGCCATAACGTCCATAGCATGCACTTCTGCACTTAATTGTTAGTTTAGCACCTTTTGACCTCTATTAGATTGTGAGGATATGAAGAGAGTCAGAGGTTAGTTTATGCATCAGACAATATTTAGGCCATGTGCCCAAATAAACTCCAGCCAGCCTCACTTCCATTGGCCATGAGCTTCAGTAGAGCAGACACTAGAAGCTGGAGGCAAGATGAGTAAATCCATTGATGGACCAGACTTAAATCAATATATGTGTGTGTGTACGTGTGTGTGTGTGTGTGTGTGTGTGTGTGTATGTGTGTGTGTGTGTGTGTGTGTGTGTGTGTGTGTGTGTGTGTGTGTGTGTGTGCGCGCGTGGGAGGGAGGAAGTGTAATGTACGTGTGTGCTTGTTTATAGAGGACAATCAGACAGTCCGTCCACAGGCCCTGCTCCTAATCACCCATGCGGACACACCTCCGGTTTTAGGACAGCATGGGCTCTGCCGATACCAGATACAATCACACACACACACACACACACACACATATAGAAGCAGAGCAGATCTAGAGAGGAGCCAGGATGAGTCACTTCTGCCTACACAGGAAGCTCTATCCGAGAGGGAGGGGGTGAATGTACGAAAGTGAGTGTGGCGGTGATGGAGTGTGAATTTGTGTGTGTGTGTCCTGAATTCATGTGTGTGTTTGTGTCGCCAAAGGTAGGAATTAATCTGCCTCAACTCTCTGCTGGGACCCTGGATATGAGGTCATGAGCTAAGGCAAATCGTCAAAAGTGAAAAAAAAAGGAGATTAATCAGGCAAAGGAGCCTCAAACACACTCTCGGCTGCAGTTTGCAACACAAGTCCAATTTCTCTGTGTGTAATCATGCACCGTCACTGGCGTGTTGTCAGGTACCTTGATGTGATGGTGGACCGTTCTGTTCGCTGCAGAGGAAGTCTTCAAACAGCACAAACCGTCTCTGTGTTGCGAGCAGGTAGGACAGCTGGGGAGGCTAGCCATCCGGTGCAGGGTGATGGGTCTTTTTGTGCAGCTCAGAGCCGAGGGTCTGGTCGATAGGGGGACATTGAGGGAAGGTTGGCTACAAAATCTCTGATCGGGCCCTGAGCCCCACTCGTTCGTGGACAAGGGTCTGTCAGTGGGTCCAGCTGTCTGTCCCCTCAGGGCCCGCAGGGAAACTGGACTTTGCAATCGGATGTTGGCCATGCGGGGGATGAAGTCCCTCAGGGTGGATGGCCCATGGTGAGTAGGCGCCCCTGGATCCAGCTGGGCGAAATCAGAGTCCAAGCAAAGGTCCCTCTTCAGGGGCCGATCCTCCAGGGACGTCAGGGAATCGTTGCGCAGACGGCTGTATTTGCTGCGCTTCAGCATGCCTGTAGATAACGAAAGACGTGTTGGAATGAGATGCAGCACAGTGATTTTCATCCACACAGGCATGTGTAATGACCAGACAACTGATGAGCTACCTGGTAAGAGTCCTGTCTGTGATTTGAACCTGGGTAAGGTTTGCTCTCTCATAATCTGGGAACTGGACAGAGGAGAGCACTGGGACAAAGTAAAAAGGAAAAAAACCTGCCACGAAAATGAAAATCGGTTATTACACACAGATAAGGCAGATCAGATTAGAGATTGGAGCAGAAAAAAAGGATAAAGTTTTGAATTTTTTCAGCTGAAATTTGGGGGATCTTCTGTGCACCTTGTGTGCTGTGTCCTCAGATTATTAGATTAGATTCCAAGAGCACGTTACGGTAGATTCGACTCACCGTTGCGTTGTCCTGTGCAGTCTGAAGTCCAGTCTGCTCCGCTGTACTCACGCTGAGTGCAGTCCCATCCTCCCGACACGCACACACACACTCTCCGTCAGTCTGCAGGCTTCCACTGCTGCTTCACCTCCACATCAACTTTCTGACGCGCAGCAGAACTGTGCAGATTTTTTTTATGAATGAACTTTCTCTCGCTCGCTCTCTCTCCTTTTTTTTTATGAATGAGAGGCTCTAGCTCACTTCCCCTGTCTCTCTGTGACGCTGCATGCAGATGAATATGTGAATGGAGTGGGGGAGAGATTGACAGACGGCCCCTGAGGCTCTCTCTCTCCCTCCCCTCCCTCACCCGTAAACTACCATCCAATCACAGGCGGGTAGGGTGACTCATGCTGTACACACACACACAGACACACACACACACACACACACACACACACACACACACTTATACACTGAAGCAGAGCCAATACAGTACATGAGTGCTCTATTCCTCTCTCCTCACATCAGTCGCACCTCTGAGATGGTGTTTAGGTGTGTGATTGATACTTTATCATCTTGGTTTTACTTGTGCATCGGGTTGACACTGCAAGACATTTGATAATATAATATGTAGTGAATGTAATATTCAACTGACCTGCATGAGCATACAAGAGGAAGAGGATTTATGAGACATTTGCATTTCAGCTTGATCCCAATCAGAACAATACACGAGAGCCGACCAAAGACTGTTTTGCACACTGTAATTCCTGATTAAAAGATTATCATCTAACAAGAGCAAACAGCAGGAAGAGAGTAGCTGTACTTCCATACTTAGGCGTGGAATAACAGGGTCCATTTATGATATTAAACACAAAGAATCAAAGTTCTAATCTTACAACTTCCTTTACCAAAATGTAGGGTTAGGGAAATGTCCACAGACGAGGACATGTTTTAAAATTGTATTCACGTGACATTGAAGCAAGTTTGGCAACTCCCTTCGTCATTCTCTGATGTACCAGCTGATGCTTCCTCAGAAGTTTGATAACAGCCAACCAAATGAAACACACACTTACCTTGAATAGAATAACAGATTTATCTGAGTTCAAATGTTGTTGGAGAGACTTGGGACAACGTGAGCTCACAACTTTTTTCATTTTTAGAGTAACTTAGAAATGTTACAGTTTCTATCTTTAAGAGCAAGGGACTTTTTCACTCTTAAGGATTTTGCTTAAGAACAACACATTAAAAGTCAATTTGTCAGCTACAAACTGCATGTGACTATAGAAAGACATCACAAGTCGCCAACTCTGAGTGCATCAAGCAGCAGAGCTTTGTCTCCTCCTAGTGGTCATTCAGTAAAACCGCAATCTGTAAAACTGCTATTACATCCATGTCTGTTTGTTTGATGGTTTGTCAACAGGGATAGACAAAAATCTACTAAACCGGTGTCCATGAAACTTGGATGGAGGACGGGTCTCAGCTCAGATTAAATCCTGTTTACTTTTTAGTGCAGATTTGGATAAAGGCACCCATCCAGGATTATTGTTCTTACTTTCTTTAACAAGACAAAGGCGTCGGTCAGTTCAATCTGACATGGATCCAAAATCTTAAAATTATGGTGAAGCAGTTACGGGTGGATTAGGATTATGGATTAGTCTTGATTGAATTAAAGGGGGCTGTTGGGCCTTGATGGAGGTTTATGCTCTACTGACTGCCATTCGAGTTTTAATTATCCATTATTCTGAAATCTATTTTCTCAATTTATGGATGCATCATTTTTTCCTTCATTAAATTTACTTCTTAACCTACAATCCTATTATTCATAAAGCTTAACAGATCGAACAAACTGTCCAAAACCCAATTTATCATCATATATGCAACAAAGAAAAGCACCAATTCCTCACATTTCAGGAAGAGACATTTTTAAATGAAAATAGTTCCAGATTTATGCTCAGTTGATCTGCTTCGACTCCACTTTTGGGTTGCATGATACGGCTGAAGAAGAGTTATTTTGACAAATTTTTTATTTGATTCACGATTAATGAGAATGACAATTTTTTGCATCACAATTTTCATTTTCACTATAAAACCTATAAAAGTGTGACGATGTGACCAAACAAACATGTTTTCTCACATGTGGAGAACAGGATTTTAACGTGATGACATCTCTGCAGCACCACCGTACTTCACTGTCACACACTTTACCTTCAACAAAAAACTGCAGCTGTATGTAAGTTGGATAATAGTTCAGTGAATTGTGCAGTCTGCAGCGTGCACTCTGATGAAGCAGTGGATAAAAGAAGAGACATCAGTCAAATGATTTACATAAACATTTTAATGATGTTAATCATCAGTCCATATAGGTTAAGATAACAGGATTATGAGAAACAGCCTCTAACAATGTTGCTAGTGATGTACAGTCGGAAGGAGACGGTCTTAAATATCCATATAAAGACGAGGAACACGCTGAAAAAAGTACTTCATTGAACCGTTTTTTTTTTGTTTGTTTGTTTTGTTTAGATTTTTTTTGTTCACATTAGTTACAAGACCTTTACCAGTACGTATTTACATAGTGCAAAAAACACTCGCTGTCAATGGACATACTTCAAACACTTTTTGATGGAAGTCAGAGCAACAAAAAGCGTGCACACAGCGTACCTTCTATCAAACCAGAAATACTTTCGTGAGCATGATATCCAGTACACTGTCGTCTCCCATCACACGGCTTCACATTGCATACAGCCCGACATACTGCATTTACTGTACACACACCGCCAACATCACCGTCGACTGGCTGAGTTCTCGGCATGGTTCGCGCTCAAATACCGTTATCAAATTGGATTCCAACTGTTTAAATGTTAAAACTATCCAATGGCTTTAAGAACAGGATGATTGTATTCTTTTAATACAATGCAAAATGAAAATCTCTTTTGTACACTTGTATTTACAAGGGTTCATCATGAGCATGTGCGCGACTTTGTGACGACTCGTTTGACTTCCAGTGGTGACTCTGATCCAGTCAGGGACGATGCTGACAAAATTTGCCTACAAACTCTAGAAGAGCTCTGCAAGGATTCAATTCAGTTGAATGCGAACATCAAATTTTTTTGTAAACTTGGCTATTGGTAAATTTGATTAAAGGTCCCATATTGCAGAAAGTAAGATTTCCATGTCTTCTGATTATAAATCAGGTCTAGGTGATACAAAAATACTGTAAATAATAAAAGGTTGCTCGATGCACATAGAAATTCAGAAACTGTGCCTTCAAACGAGCAGTCAAGACCTCTGTAAAGTTGTGATGTCACAACTACACAGTCTGCACCTTCAGCCACACCCTGAGGCAGAAACAAGTTGGGTGCCGCTTGCTCAGGCCTGCGAGAGCTGACCAATCAGAGTAGAGTGGGCTTTCTGGGAGGTGGGTCCGAAAGAGATAGGTGCTAACACAGAGCATTCAGATAGTGGGTGAACAGAGAGAAAAATCAAGTGTTTTTTTTTTTTTTTTACATAAAAGCATGTAAACATTTTCTAGTAGACAACTTAAATAAAGTATGAACCTGAAAATGATCATAATATGGGACCTTTAATACCAGTAAACACTTGCATTTCCTATTCGTTGATGTGGTTTAAGTTTTTAATTAAACAGTCGATAATAAAAAAAAAACAGTTTTTCTCTTTTCTAAATAAAACACAAACTTTTTTTCTGGGTGGAAGGACTTGAACTTAAAGTTCCCCCTAAATTTAAATTTAGCCATTATCTACTCACCTTCATGCAAATGAAAAGTCAGTTTAGGTTGTGTAGTCCACAAAACATTTCAGGAGCTTCACAGCAAAACAGAGCTGAAGCACTGTTCTTAACAACTGAAGTAGCTGGAGACTTGTTCTTAAATAGCCAAAAATAACCAGTAATGGCTCCAGACTGCTCATTGGTTGAAACCCAAGTCTCCAAGACCGCAAACTGATTTGAAAATGCTACTACACCTTTGACTTGTGGTTTTGCTTGTGCATCCACTTCAGACAGAGTGCACTCTCAAGTTCAGCTTAACTTAGCTTTAAAAAGGTGTAAATGACTTCTTTTCAAATCAGTTTGGCATCTCAGGGTTTTTGGAGACTTTGATCACACTGGATAAGCTGAATGGAACCATTTTCAGTTCTTTTTTTACATTTTAAAACAAGTCCCCAGCTACTTCAGTTGCTTGGGTGAATGCTGCAATATTGGTTTGCTTTGGACTACAAAAGGTCACCTGACTTTCCATCAGCATGGAGGCGAGTGGACAATGACTGAAATTTCATTTTTGGGTGAATTTATCCTTTAAAAATGTTGATACACTTGATAAACAGGCTTTTAAAAATGGTGTTAGCTCATTAGCAAGTAAGAGACAGCTTGAGAGCACCCCATTAGACAACAAACACCACCAGAACAAAACAGGAGCACTTATTTTTGAAGCACAGACAGCATCTGGGAACTCAAGACAATTCCAGTTGGAGGAAAAACAACCCCAAACAGTTTCACACTGGGCAAGATCAGTATGACAATTCATTACATACTGTAGTAGAACCACATACACAAGGTTATATATACACAAAGCTTGTTTTGCTTCTTAGAAGTTAAGTCGTTTGAATCATCTGAACACAGAATGGGTCACTTATTATTTCAACATTACAAAACACTCTCTGAAGACTGACGGGCGGGAGTGGTTTTGGTACAAAGACAGAACCCCTGACACTGTAATATCCTGTTAGGAAAGCTAACCAAGCAGTAATTAAAAAAGCAATGTCCCTCCTTTACTCTCGGAGCAGACAGGTGAAAAGAAAACACATACACACATTATTTACAGAGATAAAGCTAATGAACACGGCAAAGTAAATGCAAACTATGTGCCTGCAAAACACACACACACGCGCACTCACACACGCACACAAATACTTGCAGAGCTGTAAACCTTCTGAGCTCTGTGTAAAGTTAATTAAGATGGGAGCCGAAACCTTCCTTGTCTGTGAGCTACAGACAGCAGTTCAACATGTCAGCGCTCATCACTTGCTCCCAAAAACGTCCCGACTCTCAAGGAGTTCAGTTTCGGAGGAGGGAAGTCTAAGTCAAAGACTTCCCTCTGAATTCAAGTGTAGCAGGTTATGGGCAGAAGAAGTAGTGAGGGCATCAGTTTAAATTACCAGGTGAGCGTTGGTTTCAATAACTAATCCCTCAAACTGTGTTAGTCGTCGTTTGGTCTGCAATGCTATCTGTCTGTATGTTGGTCAGTTTTTCTGTAATGTTTTAAAGGTGTATGTGTGTATGCATTGGTCAGTTGGTTGGATACCTGAGATTATGTCTGGTGTCAGGGGTTAGAGATGAAGGAGAAACACTGCTGGCTGCTGTGAAGATGGATGCGTGAGTGCGACAGAGGGAATGAGTGTATGTGAGAACAGAGGTGCTATCATCCAGCGACCTTCTTCGCCTCCACTTGCTCTTTGCCCTCAATCACCGTCTCTGTGATGTCCGCTGAACAGAGGTCCTCTTCGTCCTCGCTCGGGCCTCTCTCCTCTTCGTCATCTTCCTCTTCTTCCTCCTCCTCCTCCTCCTCCTCCGTACTCTCCTGGCTCTTTCCCAGCTGCAGGTTTTCCAGGGTCTTCGACACCCAGGATTCGATGCGGCTGCTGAGAGTGGGCACCTCCACAGAAATAGGTTCAGGTGTGTAGTCCTCCTCCTCCTCGTCCTCCTCCTCTGCCTCCTCCAACATCCCGGGGACCAGGGTGGAGGTCGTGGAGGTGATGGAGGAGTTTAGTGGGCCCCTGCAGCTCCCATCCAATGAGCCTGTCTCTGTGCTCTGCTGAGATGCCAGCTCCAGCCGGTCGTCGACTCGGACCTCGTCTCTCTCGCCGGTACCCTGTGTGAGAGGCCCTGTCCTGGGTGGGGGAGCAGTGGAGGCAGGAGGTGCAGTGGCGGGGGTGGTGGCTGCTGGAGCCTCAACGTCTTTCTGGGCGGCTGTGGGAGGTGTAGGACGACTCGGCTCAGGCTCTGCAGGCTCCAGGGCATCTGAAGTCTCCACCATACTCCTCCAGTTGGTCTCTGAAGGAATGAATCGACTCGTTATGCTCACTTTTCTTTTTCACATCTCAGCAACATTACAGACAGTGATGTAAAGTAACTGAGGACATATATATCCAAGAACTGAATTTCACTTAAACATACAGTTTAGTTGAATATTTTCATTTTCTGCTACTCAACACCTCCACTCCATGGCATTTCTAAGGGAATTATCTTTTTTCACCTTCTACATCTATCTCACAGTTAGTTTCAAGTTAGTTTAAGATTTTTTGTGACAAAATCATAAAAGTAATCTTATAAAGATTAAGATGAAATCTTTGCGACTTGTGACCTCTCGTAAGTGACTAGTGGACCCTCGTCACATCAAATATCTATGAATTGTCAGCAGTTCTACAAAAAGGAGATTCCCCATCAGATGGTTTGATTTTAACTGTTGTTTGAGGCACAAAATGGTCCAATCATCTGGTACAAAAAAAGGCAATATATAAGGAAGTTGTAAAATTAAGGACTTTTTAGAAACAAAAATGTATTTTTCCTACTTTTCTACTGCTTTAAGGGCCGTATCCCAATCTATCCCCCTAAAGTCTAAGCCCTGAACACTCACACACTACAATTGACATCACCTGATAAGTTAGAGACGCTGCAAGGGTCCAAAATGGACAGCACTATATGATGTTCAAATTTACCTTGTGGACTTAGGCCTTTTATAAAAAAATGTATGTTAAATATAAAAACAGCAGTACACTTACACACAAATAGAAACATATTCAGTGAGCGGTTTGTGAGAGACAAGTTCCATAAAGTTTCAAAAACCTAAATTAAATAACTCAAATAACTTTTTGGTGTTTTTTAAACTGAATGACTCAAGTGGAAAATGAGTACAAGGAGAAAAGGAGAAATGTTTAGAAAATCTCTTTCCCTATAATCTTGATTATAAGCCTTTTTAAAACATTTTCGGCCTTCCTCTGAAAACCCTTCGTTTAGTGTCACAGGTATGATGTCTGGGTAATTTTCTCAGGTAAAGTCTGCAGAAGTGCAGACTTACAGAAATTGGCCACAAAGGGCTCAACATTTCTGCAAGGGAGCCCTTACGCACTTGACGATTTCACAGTTGGACAGCTCTAAACCCATGCGGGTGTACCGGAAATGCACCTTAAACTCTGTTAAATGATACATCTGGTAGTATGTTCATTGGGATTGGGCCAATCATTTCACAACCCTTCAGGTTTATCTACTGACACGTTGGTTCAGGTCCAGCTTCAAGGTCGGGAATCACTGGATTGAATTAAAACATGTGGGATCTTACCATACTCCTTCTCATTGACCTCTGAGATGGGCTCAGAGAAGATGGAGCAGAAGGAGATAGCAGAAGCAGCAGAGTGGTTGCGGGAATGGCCCATGTGGTGCGGGACTTTCTTGTCGTTTTTCAGAGCCTCCTCTGCCTGCTCCTGCTCCAGAGCTGACACCATGTCCTTATAGGCCTTCCTCGCCTCTTCTGTCAGAGACACCAGTCGGTTGAAGAGACCCTAGAAGAGGAAGAGGGATTTCACCATGATTATCCTGTGTGTCCAAGGTGTTTCCTACATGTCACTGCTGACCTATTGTCCACATTTCATTTGTTCAATCATTCACCTGACATTAAGATAAGTATAGAGGAGTGACAGATACTGAAGTGTTAACAGAAGTTTATTACAATTAAACAAACAAAGAGGTTTTAAGTGGATGGTAGTGCTTTACCTCTGCTCCAGAATAGTTGAAAATGCCGACCACGCTAACAGGCACTAGTTTGTTGACGCAGCGTCCAAGAGCCTTTCTGCCCAAAGCAAACACAAATGGGATCTCCTGCTCCCGAGCCATGGCGATCACATTGTATAAAGCTTCATCCAAACCACCTGCAACACAGTTAATTATTAGTGACTCAAATGTACCAGAAATGTAAATGAAGTAAGTAACAGAACAAAAAATACCAGCTAATGACTCGAACACGAGTAAAAATATTACATTTATTTATTAGAAGAATTTTACATGTGTTTGCCACTAGGATGGTCAGACTTCAGATGATCTGATTAAATACAGACTATATAGTCTATAACATTCTTCACCTTTGGCCTGGATCTTCTCACAGTTGGGAGAGATGATGACACACTTGATCTTGTGCAGCTTCATGTGCTTGGTGACCTCTCTGAGACCCATGACCAGGCGGCGCTTGGATTTGGCCTTGGTGGGATCCTTCTGGTAGACCCGCTCCTGGAACCGAACCAGTTCCTGCAGGAGCAGCGTCACGCTCTCGTCGATCTCTTTACTCAGCACTTGGTTACAGTACCTGGAAAAAGCATGAGAGGGAAGAGGAAACATAGTGCAGGTTAGGAAAGTGTTTTCATCTTGAGCGTAGTCTCCTATAGTCAGACCCATCACCTCAAAATCTGGTTGCATCCATTATCATCAGTCAGTCAACAATGATGGCTGGTATTATTGTTGACTGCCAATAATAATGCAGTGAAATGTTATTTACAGGATTCAGAACTTAAACAATTAGTTTATTATTTAAGTAGCCAGTTGGTTACGCTCATGTTATAATACTTTGTTGGTTCATGACTCCCAGCTCTCTGTTTTGATGAAATATCTGTCAGACGGTCGACGTAGCGTGGCCTGAGGAACAAGTGTCCTGAGGTCAAAGCTGAGAGGAGGAGCATCGCTACAGAGGCCTTTTGGATGCTTTGAAATGCAAAATCTGTTAGAAAAGGGCGGGCTGGGACAATAGGCCTACAGCGGAGGACACAGACGTACAAAGCTGCGTTTGTGACCACTGGCATACATTTTTGCTGAGAGGGGACAATGTGTTAGGCATCTGTGCCATACTCTACAATTCTTTATTGTACAGTCCCGCCCTTAAAAACACCCATTAACTTTCAGAGCTTCTCGCAGCCAAGGCTCTGTGATGTCTGAGTGGGAGAGGCATTCACATTTTTCCAACTAGTTTTTGTGTTACCATGTTGTGCATTTTTGAGACATTCCACTGCCGATTCTTACAAACATCCACCCCGTACTTACTCCCTGAAACGTCGGCTGTGGATCTTGGTGATGGCGTTCGAAGCCATTGGACTCCCAATGCCTGAGCTGGCAGGAGAGCCCTGGGATACTGGGGTGATGCTATACGGAGAGTTCTGACTGGCCGGAGAGAGGGAAGCATCACTGGGCACGCTCAGACCATTGTCTGTGGACAGAAAAAACAATAAGAAAAATATATCATGGACAAAATAATTATAGGTACAACTGAAATGTGATCTCTTTTCAATAAAAAATTCCTGTCACCTTCTTGGGAGGCAGGCTCTCGTGGAAGATCATCTGTAAAATGTAGACTTTCCTCTCCATGCTCCTCCTGGCCTGAAGACTCTTGTTCTACACTCGTCTTCCCTTTCTTCCCCTCGCGTTCCTTCAAGATAATCTAGCGAAAGACAGAACAAAAAGAATCTCAAAAACAAGGGCTGCAGGTTCAAATGTAGGCGAAATACAAAAATTATTCCTCCCATATTTCCTAAATCATTATTTTCAGCTTAAATCATGAACCTTCTTAAGAGCTGTTGGCCGTTTCACTTTAGGGATTTCTCTCTCCTTCCCTCTCTTGATACGCGGTGCAGTGGAATCCAGGGAATTATGTGGGGAAGAGTACGGCTGCTGATGACCCTTCAACATAGACGGCACGTTGGTGGAGCCTGAACCGTGGAATGGAGTAGTTGTTCCAACTGCAGAGACGGACAACAAAGTTAGTTTACAAGCACAGTGTGAGTATGTGTACATGTATGCAAGATTCAGGCTGCTGTCAGTCACACGTCAGCCACACAAACAGGTCGTATCAAGTCTAAAAGAAGTTAGAAATGTGTTAGTTTGCCTGTGCTCAATCACTTAACATGCTTTTATGGGATTGTTGGGCATTTATCAACATACAAAAACACAGCAAAACTACACAGTGAGACATGGGGAAATTATAGAAATGAGACAACTATTCAATACGCTATAAACATTTCAATTAATAGCCAACGATTTTGAGGATTGATAAATCAGAATTTTTTTTTAAGACAAATGTGCATATCTTCTTGTTTCTTTATTCCTCTATGACAATAAACTGAATATATTTAGGTTGTGGACAAAGACATTTGCAGACGTCATCTTGGGCTTTGGGGAGTGTTGATCAAAATTTGTCATTATTTTCTGGCATTTTAGAAACCAAACAATGAACTGATTCATGAAGACAGAAGTTGACTGATTAACCAACAATGAAAGTAATTGCTGGATGCAGTCCTATGAAATTTCAAACAACAAAACTACATATGAGAAGAAGAGCACTGTGCAAGAAGGAGATCATCACCTCCACTGAATAAGTTATTTGTTTAATTTTTTATACTTCTTGTTTATGTCTCAAAGAGTTAACAGGTACCTGTAAAAGACAGTGGCTTGGTATTGGTTAGCTGTCTGGCCTTCATAGCTTGCTGATGTTTCTCCAAAGCCGCCAACATGTCTCCCAGGTCCAGTTCCACAGAGGTTTTACTCTTCTTCCCAGCTGCTTTAGTGAATGCCTCCTGTCGGGCAGAGAAAAAAAAAAAAGCAAAACAATGTCACAGAAATGAACCAGTCAAATAACTGAAGAACAGAATAGTAGTATGGGGTGGCGACCAGAGTAGATGAAACAACGCACAGAAACAACAAGTCATAACATTTAAACTATTCAATGGCAATCCAGCCTACATGACCAGAAGACACAGTACAGATGTATACCTGTAATTTCTTCTGTTCCATGCTGATCTCAGAGTACTCCTGTGCAGTGGCCAAGGCAGCAGCCAGAGCCTTCTTCCTCTGGCTCTTGGCCCTCTTGGGAACAGAGGTGGTGATGGGGATGGGTGTCTGCACAATGTTGATAGGAGAGTTTTCTGGAAGGTTATCCAGCTGTGATGCATGCCGAGACAAAACAAAGTATTTAGTCGGGGTGTAAAGATCAACCGATTCAAGGATGGATCCATAGCCAAAAAAAAAATTGTTCTAGTTCTAGTTATAGTACATCTCTGCCACCAGCTAATCCAAGAGGCAGTCGACACACGAAAAGTACTACAGCTAATGCTACTTCTAAAGCTTTTTTTCTGTTTAATGCAAATCTGTTACTGAAGCCATCAACTTTTTGATTTGTTTAATTTGGTATTTTTAATGTGCCCATGAAGAAGATTAAAAATATAAAATTCAGAGGGATGACACTGAACTTGGAAGTGAGAAAATTAGTACCAAGTCAGCAGCATTTTAGTGAAAAGTTCAGGGATTTGGTAAAAAGTTAGCCAGCGGATCACTGCTCATGATTACTGCTGTTAAAGTAGCAAACAATTCTGATTTACTCAGATATTTTTGATTCAGTTTTTGACATAGAAATTTAGGGGAAAAAATTGAGAAGTATATTAGTCATACCATCTAAAAGTAAAAGATACAATACTGATTCAAATCTTACAGACTCTGCACTGAACTGCAGTAAATTATAATTTCAATTTTTGGATAAGATGAGTCCAAATTCCTCTCTGTGAGACAGAGATACACTACCCTAGTTATTTCCAAGTCCTGTAAATAGTCAGAACATGACATAGACAGCCTTTACAGACACTGATCCCTAGGGAAACACCTTCTCTTACCAGGTTTTTGGGCAGTTTCGGCTGCGTGTGTGTCTGGGCTGCAGCAGATTCTGGTTTGGTGTTGCGCTGAACAGCCCCTCCTGTAGCCAGATCTGGGAACTCATCTTCATCCTGACAAACATGTAAAAAACATTTTTAGCAGGATAATTTCACTCTAACTCACCTGTGAGTGTAAAGATATCAGTGAGAATGCATTACAATGAAATTCACAAGAAACCCTCTCTCACCTCAAAGTAGAGAGGCTCTGGGGTGAGCTCAGTGCCAGTGACCCCCGCTGGCTGCAGTCTTTGCTCTGGCTGGTTGGGCGGCACACGTCCTGGATAGCCACTGTGGAAATCCTGAAAATCAGAGATGCACAAACAACACATGAGAGTTACCACAGGGTACCAGTAGTATTTAATAACTTTATCAACACCTTTTGCGAAGTACGTCAGAACCATAGCAGGGAAGGAGGCTAGACCTTGTAGATAGCACAGCTGGCTCTGCAGCAATATTTTAGGTAACATATTAGGTTGACTGGTGGATATTTCCTTGTTTGTCGACTATATGTTATTAACACTTCAGATATGAATTATTTTACGTATTGGTGCAACTTAAAGAACAGGACAATTTTGCCAAAATGAATCACATTTCATCTATTCTCATTCCATATAAGCTTGCTGGTCTGACGTACATCAGTGGGATTTAATGTACCTGTGAGAAGTTTCTCTGTTCAGGATTCTTCCGCTGGTCTGCTCTGTGAAACTGGCCGTTCCTGTCCCCCCAGGCCTTCGGGGCAGCCTGAGAGGCTACATTCACCCAGGTACCTGCTAGAGGACAAAAACATTAACATTGATTCTCAGGTTAGACAAAATCATCACAGATTTGTAATATATAATATATAGAGGATGGATCAGGAATTTAGCTATGAAATAACGGTGGGCAGATGTGAAGGGAAAGAAAGACATGAATCAAGCTTACCTGTCATTACACCAGCCTCCACTCCCTGTACAGGACAGACAAAGGAGAGAAAAGGCTGAGATGTCTAGTGTTTGTTAAACATGCTAGTAACACTGTGAGGTAGCTTATATAAGGTCTACATTACACCCCCCCCCCCCACTGTTATCTGCTCTGCTGTTACACAAGTGGAGTCTTGCATGTTTTGATATACCAGGAAGAACAACTAAGAAATATGACCAGTGTGAACTCTACCACTGTTCATACCATGGTCATAATCTTAATTAGCACATTTAAAAAGCATAGCTAATTAATAAAAACTAGCACTGAACACTCTGAATGATTTGTGGCCAAAAGGACAGAAGTACACTTCTGTAAATCAAAAGTTTTTTAATTTAAATAAATGTCAAATATTGTTCATCCAGTGTTCAGCAACAGTAGGACAATTTGCGAAGATAGCTTAATACTTGCACCTGCACAGTTAATAATTCATCATTTAAAAAAAGCATTCTTATAAAGCATTTCTTGATTTCTTTTCTTCAGCTTGTAGACCTGAGATGGCAGCTTTTGCTGAAGAAAACTCATAACTGTTCAATGAGATTGAAAAGCCTTCAAGTTACAGCCAGCTCCACCAATCAAAAGTGAATACCAAACAGTTTCTGACTTTAATGTATAATAGCCTACCTCAATCAAGTTTTTTGGGCTTTTATTGATAGAACAGCTTAAGACATGACAGGAAGCAGGTTGAGAGAGAGGGAGAGTGACATGCAGCAAAGGGCCTCAGGCTGGGACCTGAACCCAAGTCCGCAGCAGAATTACTTGAGCAATTTCACCTTGTTACTTTTCTGACTTGCTACCTTCACAGCTGTCTTTATTTTATGCTTTACATGTTCATGACTACAGTTTGGGCCCAGTGCTGAAGTTAAGTAGCCGACTTACTGTTGGTGCCGCTGTATTCTCTGCTGTTCGCTGCGCTGCGCCTGCACCCTGGTTGTGTTTGGGGCTACAGTAGCCGCTGTCACTGTCTATATCTGCCTCACTGGCGCCCTGCTCGTTGTAGATTTCACCTGGATGTGACGCTCGTCTTCTCTTTGTTCGGTTCTTCCACAGCAGGGGACTCGCCCGCTCAGCAGCACCCCGACTTGACACCTCGCCAGGAAAATCTGAGGGACAAGAAGAAGAAACTTACACCTGATGTGAACTTCTTACATAGTGTCATAAAGACGTATAAAACTTACCATCATCATACACAAGTGAAAAATCAAAGTAAATATCACTAGAACTTCTGTTAGTTAATCAATGGAGACCTGGACCAGCTTTTCTTTCATCTATGATGTTTTTCATGTTGCTTCAACAACAACTGGGTAGCATAACCATTTACACATCCTTGTTAACTATTTTAAGAACGCAGATATCATTAATGACATTGTGAGCTGACACATATTAACCTCCCCAACTGGAAACTCTGCATTCCAGTTTCTTTCAGAGGTTAAAGACTGACATCATCAACATCAACCTGTACAACCAGACAACACTCTTACTAGCATTGTTTCCCGCTTCCTCACTGACAGGAAAGATTCATGTTCACAGGCAACAGAGCTCATCGTAACAAAGTCTGGAATGTTTTAGGCTTCAGCTTCCTTTCGGCCATAAGACTGACGAAGGTCAGAGACGTTGGCTGGAAATTCAGACTAGTTTTCTCACTGCTACAGAGAACAGGTTCTGGCTCTTAAAAAAAAAGAAAAGTATTCTTACCGGTCTGCTGGGCTGCATCCACCAGCATGACTGTCTTGGTCCTTCCATCAGGCCCCAAAGTGCAAACCTCCTTCTGCACAGCTACACTCCTGGTTGGAGGCCGGCGACCTCTGGGAGGTTGGCAGATACCCAACTGCTGCTGTAGGAGAAAGGAAGAGGCAGCGGCATGCTTACTTTAAATTGAGGATGAGGAGGGAAACTTTAGTTATGCAAATAATATATGACGTTAATGTGACAGCATCATAATCAGGCTGATGACTTTCTGTACCTTTGGGAGAACATTAGGTCGGATCATGCCTCTCCCCCTCTGACTGGCCATCCCATAAGCCGGCCCCAGAGGCAGCGGTCTTTCACTGACATCTGCTGAGACGGGGTTAACCACTCCAGCTTGCACAGGACCTGCATATGTGCCAGGGAAGGGCTGGTAGAAGCCCATCACAGGTGGGCACGGAGCAGGCATGATCTGGTAGTAAGCATAGTCATTGGAGACAGGAGGCTGGGGGGAAGACAGGATGGGGTAGGCCAGGTACGAACCACCAGGGCTGGGGTTAGGCTGCTGCCAGCGCAGCTCCCCTCCATTATACATCGGATGTTGCCTGTGAAGCAGCAGAGAAGTAACATGAATTATTACTTATATTTTAGAATCTGTGATGTCTTTTAAAATCACTTCTAAAAACTTATCTTTAAAAAAGTCATCTATTGATGCTCTTACCCCAACATGTACAATTTGTGTTGTTGTTAATGCTGTTATATTTTTTTAATCTAAGTTAATTATCTGATTTATTCGCAGGTTGTTGAATACCGACACTTTGGGTTAGAATTCAGGCTGATTACCAACCCAGTGTTTCAGCATTTGACAACCCAGGAATGAGATTCTACAGTCAACTATCTTTCTTCAGAATTGCCTTCCACACCTTTCACCATTAATAATTAGCAGATGAATCGATAATGACAATAATGGTATGTTGCAGCCCTACTGCAGTTATAGATCCATGACTGTGTCATCCTGAAGTAATGGCCTGCACTTTATTATTATTCTATTATTTTCATTTTGGATAAAGATGGCTGTTTTTGGCAATCAATCATTTAGTCTTCAAAACATCCCAAATTGTGGGAAAATGCACTGTCATAAGTGTTAAAGAAAAGCAGCAAATCATCACCGTTAAGATGTTGGAACCAAATGTTTCTTATTTTATGCATGACATATGATTAATTAATCATCAAAAGTTTCCAATTAATTATCTTTTTAATCACCCAATCAGACAATGACCACATTGTGGAACATTTTTTAGACTTTTTTTTTCCTAAACATACAGCCATGTTGGTGAAAACTATTAAATGCGTTCCACAAATTATACTAACCCCCTTTCACAGGTGAGGGGTGATTGCCAGGTTAACATCTCTAAAGCCACAGTGATGTGCACGGTGGTTTGTTAGGGGGGTGTGTGTACATGGTATGTGGTACAGTTGATAAGGATCCAGATGACATTTTCACAGCCAGTCTACTATAGCGAGCATTTCCTTGCATTCAAATACGGGGGAAGGAAACAAAGGAACGGATGTGTGCAGGATACAGCAGATCACTGTGGACAATGACAGAGCCACTGGAAACATAGATTGTGGTTCCATGTAAACTCTGCAACTCTGGGGAGGTTTCCATTCATAATCAAGCAGTTTTAAACTTCGGAGCATCTAATGGCTCGAACTCTGTACGGTGTTTAAAGGATCTGATTGTGATCTACTTGTCAAGCACAAAATTTGGGACACAGTGTTCTTAACTTCGTGTTGTAGTAAACGGGGCAGTAAATGAGTTACTCTGAATATGAAAAGGGTCCAGAAGAGAGCAGATTATTCCAAGCGGTGCAAAACAGGGACACCAGACTTTACACAATGCCACAGGAAATTACAATATTTCTACCAAAGTTAAAAGCATTGGCAATGACTATGACTATCGTGAACCACAGTTGTCTGCCTTCAGAGTTCCAATCATAGACAAATCTCTCCCTGCTGTGACAGAGTAACAGTACCTGTTGGGTTGGTTCTCTTGGACGAAAGGGTAGCAGGTGATGAGGTAGCTGGGTATGGGAGTGGTTTCGACCCCTCCGTTGCTTCCTCCTATACCTCCGCCCCCTCCTCCTCCGCCTGCCTCTCCGGAAAGACTCATGCTGACGAGAGATCCTTCGAGACCTTTCTTCTGTGGGATGAACGGTTCCACTTCTGCTGAAAGCTTCACATCCTGCACAAAGACAAAAGAGCAGCCATTACTGTCACACCGTGAGAAACAACCACCAATTAATGACTACATGAGTGACAAAAAGGTCTACACCTAAGAGCAGAGTAGGGCTGTAATGACTAATCGATTAGTTGTACACTGCCAAATTATTATGCCATTCAAATCGGTTGCTTTGAGTCATTTTTTTTTTCAAGGAAGAAAAAAAAGCTGTATATTCTCTGATTCCATCTTCTTAAATGTGAATATTTTCAGACTTTCGAGCATGCCATCTTGAGCTGTTTACCATTTTCTGACCTTTCACAGACATAAAAAAAATGTTATTAGTTGAGAAAATAATCAACAGATTGATCAACAATGACAATAACCATTAGGTGCAGCCCTAGAGCAGAGACACATTTCTATAATTGCTGAAATAAAGTTGCACTTGTCAGACATTGCATTCGTCTTATCAAGCCAACTGATCAGCTTTCCTGTAACTACGTGATACAACAGATTATAATGTTTCCATTACTGTTCTTGACATCCCACACCTACAAAATGAGATAGTTGTAGGTAAAGGAACATTCCATTTTACATGGAAACCATATCAATTATGAATGAACCATCTAGGTTCATTCATCATTTTTTTTGTGTTTGATAGGTTTGTATATTTTGTAAATGTCTCTGTAGGATAGAGCTGCAATAATTAATTGATTAGTTGCCAGCTATTAAACAAAACAAACAACTATTTGGTAATTTATCAACTGGATTGAGCAATTAAATAAAGGCAAACGTCTCTGATCCAGTTTTTTTTAGAATAATTAACCAACTTCCCATCATCAGCTCTCTAAAAAACCTGAAAAATTAAAATGTGTATGCGAAGAGCCTTGCCCAGGTATTTTAACTTAATAACTTGAGAACTATCTGATACAGAACTGAACATGCCTACCATAGTAGTCTACCAGCAGAACAACAGCCTTTCATTCTAGTGATCATCACAGCTGAGCCCTGCATTTCCTCATTGTTCCAGCTGGTTTACAGTCTTGTATGACTACAGCCATCGATAAAAGATATCAGGCCTTAACACAAGGACATAAAACCATTTTATGTTCAAGATTCTAGAGATGACATAACACTCAACTGCCAGAGGATCCAAGCAAAGTACACAGCATGCCACAGCAGAACTATAATTACTGCCTCTCGGTTTTATGCCTCCATTGCCAGTGAGGTTGCAGTTTACACCCATGTCCGTATATATGTAGTCAAAACTGAAGGAATTTAATAAGGGTATTGAGTGTAGATGTTGATGAAATGAAGTTTAGCACTACACTGGCATGCATTATTCCATGAATTATTACCCGTAAGGAACAAGATGTCTTCATTTAGAGACTGTTACAGAGGGAGTAGGAGGAGCTTTATCACATGGTGCAACGACGATCCCGTGATGCCCAACTAGAGATGCAGATTGTAAGTCATTTATTTAATTGATAGTCAGCTGCCTTTACAAACCAGTTTTTTGTGTTTTATTGCAGATATATTTGAAAAACAAGCATCTGTAATCTACTATTGTAGATAATCGTTGATGTACTTGTGCCCATCTGTTATTGTTGATTAAGACAATTTTAAACAGAAATTAATCAATTAAGTTCAATGAGAGAAACAAAAAACAGTCATATTCCTTGTATGTTTTTACATTTTTGACCAATAAAGTCGATCCTGATAGAACACAATTTTCAAATATTCCCTAAAGTAATTAAATTATAAAAGATTTTAATAGCTAATGTGACTTTTTTTTTTTTTTTTTTTTTTTAAATAATCTTTCCTTTGTTTTTCCCCCTGTAATTACCAGCCTGAAAATAACCTTATCACAGGCTTTCCACATGAGGTCAGTGTAGAATCTGCTGCTGCACAGACATGTTTTTTATACCCTGTGCGATAGGGTTTATGGGTTTAAGACTGAATACATTTAAGAATTGCATACAGTTATCAATAACCAACTTAAAACATAGTTGAACAGCCTCACTCCCTTTCTCTCTGTCTTGGGCCTGCATGGGAGTCTACCTTCAAATAATCTTTGAACATTCCCAGAGATTATCAAATAGCATTTTTGCTACGAAATCCCGTAGTATGCTTAACAGAAGTCTTTGTGACCAAGCAGTATAAGGTTACTCCTCCTGTCTCTTTGTACATGTGCTTATCTATTACATCAGATGCTGTAGTCGCTAGTTATGTTCAGAAACCTGCCATATAACATCAGTGTACTGCGTCCATGTTTTCACGAGCAGATGCACTGGGGAGTATTTAGATTAGAAGTCGGGGAATTCCGACTCGGATATATCTTTTTCCAGATTGCAGCATTACGTCTCACTTCATTATATTATTCTACATTTGTGTGAATCTTTTTCAGAATTAGCGTAGTAAAGGTAAACAGGTTTTGTGAAGTCACATTGACCTCTGACCACCAAAATCTAATCAGTTCATACTTGAGTTGAAGTCGATGTTTCTTCCCAATTTGAAGGATTTCCTGAAAGATGTTTCTGAGATATTGCATTCATGACAAAGCAAGCAGGATAAGTGCTCCAGCTACTCTCAGTCAGTTTCTTATGAAACTAAAGAAATCTACAGCTGGATAAACAGAGCTGAGAACATAAACAATGACCCACTTCTTGATATCATCTACAGTGAGGTAAGTCTCTCTGGCTGACAGCCATCATCAGTCTACATCGCTTTTTAAGAGGTACTTAATTACAAAATGTCTATCATCTTCCAAGCTATGGATGAAACCACACTCAAGACAATAAAATAAAATGGATTATAGTAGACACATATTAAAAGCTGTTGACTAAGGACTAAATGCCATGTTGTTTGAGAGAACTAAGTTGTAACCAACAGACTCGGCCTTGTGAGACATATAAAGATTATTAATTGTGAATTATTAGAATGACTTGTAGGTTATTTTCCCGAAATAAAGACTTAACTATACAGTTGTTGTTGTTTAACACTTTTAAACTGACAAAAAAGTTAAAAACAAGGAAACTGAAGTAAGATGGAAAAGGTTGAACTATTAACCCTAAGCAACACTGTTGCATTACATGTCACTGTCAGCTGTTTCCTCTGTACAGCACTTCTGTCAAAAAACTAAAAGAACAATAATGCAATAAATTGAGGACTTCTTCTTGTCAGTTCGGTTATATGGGTCTCCAGATTTATAACCCAGACAGTCAGTCTGTAGGAAACACTACAGTAGGCCACTGATTACAGGTCTGGGGTCTTTAAAGGCGGGTTTGGAGAAGGAAACATTTAGTACTTGCAAGCTCAATCCGCCACTTCAGACAACATTTTTGTAGACACAGTTCCCAATGGCCAGGATATGCTTACTGATGATACCAACTAACCGGCTGGTCTATGGGTCTCCTTGATAAAGAAGAGTAATAATCATACTCTGTGAACTTTTCTTTTGTTTCCCCTTTATTTTGTTTATTTATATTTTTATTTTTACTTTATATATTTATTTGTTGTCGTTTTGTTTTTGTTTTTATGTGTCGTTTTCTGTCCCGTTTGGCTTGTGTTACTGTTGCCGTTATTGATTCAGTAAGTCATTGTCATCTTCCTTGTCTGTATACTTTATAAAAACCTTAATAAAAATACATTGAATAAAAAAACGTAAGAGTAATAATCAAATATGAAAACATACCATTGTTAGATGTATAGTGCGTATTCAAACTGATGACACAATGCTTTCACACACTGAACTGCACACTTGTAAACACAGTAAATCTCATGTTAAAGTTAAAATACATTAATATATTTGGGCTGCAAACAACAATTATTTACACTGTCTAATCATTTGTAACTATTTTCTTGATTAATCGATTTTGGGCTGTAAGATGTCAGGAAGGAAATGTTGATCAGTGTTTCACGGAGTCCAAGTATTTTAGATTTACTATCATAGAGGAGTAAAGAAACCAGAAAAAAACAATGGAATGAAAGAGAATTTTCTTAAAAAGTAACGCATACAGATTAATCACTCATCAAAATAGTTGGCAATTAATTTAACAGTTGACAACTAATCCATTTTTGTTGCCGCTCTACATAACATGTTCGCTTTCGTCACGATTAATGCATTTAACTTTCATTTACATGCTTGAAATCCTCTTGAAAATGAACAACTCACACATGCTGACAAATTGACAGTGATTTCCCTCAACGCGTTATTGCTATTATGTCATAAAACTTTAAAAAGTTAAGCAATTAAAATGAACAATTTGTAGCGAAACCCAAATTGATTTCTTCCTAACTGGCAAAACAACATAACCACCCCTCCTGTCCCGTCATTGTCTTTTCCCCTTGCTGTCTGGAAAGCATCTTTCACACCTCTGCGTGGCCCTACTTTGACATCACAGTGGCATTGGATTGACCCAAGGTGGCCGGTCTGCCCAAGAGATCCCATTTAAAATAATCTGCTATTTTGCAAAGGAAGAGGAGAGGTGACAGGGTTCAGAGTACAAAGACGCCCCCTCACTTCTCTGCAACAGTGGTCGGGATGCATGAATAGAGCATCAGTGCAGCCAGTGGATGTCACACAGACAGCTATTGTCTCCCACTGCTACTGTCTATGGGTGGTTCGCTCACTTTTTTTTTAGGTAATCTATCCCATCCAATCCAAACAAGATTTAGTGTGAATAGAGCCTGTTAAGCATGAACCAATTCATTGAAAAATAAATTACATTTGAAAAGAAAGATATTTAAAAACCCTTGGGGTGTAATAGCAGCCTCAAAGTCCAGACTGATACAACTACAACTACACTACTTGGTCTGAACCTGTACAGTATAGCTTATAGGGTATTGTTATAGGATTAAGTTCGAGAGGATAAAGTAGGGACAGTACTACAAGATAAGCTAATTATACAGCAAGTCGTAACGTGGCGGCTTCATGTGCAGTCCTGGTGAATTTTGAACCGCAGCAGAGAAATCTATATATTTAAAAAAAAGGCTGTGAAGGACAAACAGAGCTGGTCAGAGGCTCCATCTCCTCATTCAACCATGTGTGTCTCTGTGTATGTGTGTTAGTGACAGGGTGGGTGAGAATAGCTGTGATTGTGAAAAAGGCAATGAGGTCAGACCCAGATGTGCATTCGCTGGGGATGACAGATCTCAGAGTGATTAGACTGGGGGTGACTGATCTCACAAGCCTCTGTTTGTGTCAGCATTTAGTGATACTCTCACACCACCAGTTGCTCAAACACAATCAGATGGTATCTGACCTGAAAGGAAAGGTCGGGGTGGACTGTGCAGAAGGTAAAGCATATTTAGTCAAGCTTGTAGGACATGAGGGGGCAGAACTGAGGGGAATCACAACACTTCACGTCACATTTTCTGATTCAGGTCCACCTATCCCATGTTGTCAGCCAGAAAACACATCTGTGCGATGTGCAGACTGACAGGCTGATCTGAGGCACTGGCAAAACGCACTGAGACACCAAACCCAACTGCAACCAAACTCAACTTTCTGCATTGCAAACATCGTCAGAGGAATGTCATACATGCTGAAAAACCAGACATTCCTCTGTTGACGATCCACGAAACCTCTCCGCCTCTCCTGACAACAACACTCATGCACACATTCCTATTCCTCCTCCTCCTCCTCTACCTGACTGAAACCTATTTACCTCTACAGACTGTGATCAAACAATACGTGTTCAAAAATACTAGCTAGCTGTGTCTGCATCTGACAAGCGCCGTCAGCTGACAGCTGAGACATTTAGCTTTAGCTAGCTGGCCAAGCTAAAACTTAACGTAGGCTGTCTTTAACGGCTTTAACGTCAAGCATTATTGTCATGGAAATTAATATAAGCAATGTCGTAAAATGAGCGAAAACATATGCACCGCAATGAAAGACATTACATGCTTTATCCGTTATCTTTTGTTATGAAGTGCGGTTGCCGTTAGCTGGTTTAACGTTAGCTTGCTAGCCAAATCTGCACTGCTGCTTCACATGACCAAACACCAGACCCCACCGTGCTGTTTGGAGGGCTGACGGCCCGAACAGCTCAGTTAAGTCACCACTAAGAATCTTTGCCATTTCTAATAACGTTGACTGAACAGCGGCTTCTTGAATAACGTTAACCTGAGTCCGATTTTGGGCCTCAGAAGAAAACACTGACGATGTTCCCCCCTCTTCCCTGGGCTAAGGCTTTAGCAGAACCCCAACAAAAGCAGATAATGTTAAAATTAACTGTACCTTATTGTCACTAGCGTCCATGTCAGTCACCAACGCCGCGACAGACCGTCATTGACCACAATGCGGACGTCAGGATGCGGGCCTTTTTAATTTCTTCATTGTAAACAATAATCACCGAAGGCTTACAGATACTCACACCCAATTTCTCCTAACCGCTAACTAAACCCCACCGCTAACTGTTGCTAGATGCTGCTGCGTCAGCTAGCTGCGCACCAGACGGACTAGCCTGTAGCTTCGCCTCCCTGCGACTGAGCCAACTGCTGTCAGTGTGGAAATGGGAGTCACCTGGAACGGAAACCGTCGAGGACCATAAAGCTTTGACGGACTGGAAAATACAGTACGTCATGCACTCATGGAAATAGTTGCAAACCCCAAAGATAATCCTTATCTCTCACGTATGACATTTAAAAAGAGTTTATTAGACGTTCAGCCCGTCACACTTGTAAAACGTAGCTAGTCAAAAGCAGCTGAATCCTTTTAGTGCTGAGAGAACTCTGTTTATTACCAACAGGCAACAGTATACATTAAAATACTGTGTACAAGTTTTCATACACATTTGGACTTTTTATTTCAACAACTGAAGCATTTGTGTGTTGCACATGGAAGGATCTGCCAATCAGGAACATGAAAAACAAAAATAAGTGTCAGTGATTTCCTCTCATCACCACAAAACAACACACTCTGAACACGTTCTCGGGGTTCCTGGAGTCTTCTTGAAATTGGTGGCATTCTCAAAAACCTGTGCTGTGTATCTTGTATCAGAGGATATACTTGGAGAAGCACAGTAGCATACTTTATGGATGTATTAAAACATGCCATTTTTCCTTGTCTCTTGATTTTACATGCCATCATGTGAGCTTGCTAACAATGGCTTGGTTGAGCGTGTTCAGCTGATTTGTCCATTTGTCTAAAGCTGTGTAGCGAGCCCCTCCTCTCTTCTGGTAGTCCAGTTCTAGTAGCTGGTTGACTTGGTCGATCCGGCCGTGGATTGTGCTGGGGGAAAAAAAAATAAAAGAGTGAGCAGAGAAGCCACATGTTCCAATATAAAAATAACTCAAATCTAGGACATAAAGCGCAGTCCAGTTTCTTCACACAATTTAGTCAAGCTCTCATAAGTTGCTTTAAAATGCCAATTAAACAGTTCCTATAGTCTTCCTGCAGCTGAACTGTATGTTGCATCTTTTTTTTTTTTTTTTTATTTATTTAGCACAATTAAAAAAATACACAAATACTGACAAAGAATACAAATAACATACAGTGCAGGAAGAGGCAGAAAACCCAGTGGGCTTATTTGAAGCCTTCACCTAAATAATGTTAAAATTTCACAATATTATAAGGAAACACAAAATTAACATACAAAAAATAAAAAAAAATAAAAACTACATAAAGTAATAACAAGTTAATAGTAACAAAATCCTCCATCTGACTGTCTGCTAATAAAGACAGTGAATGACGATAATAAAAAAAAAATATGTCTAAAAATTTCTTGAGAATGCACAGTAATTAGAATCCTACGGGTGCCCAGATCAGAATTTTTTAAGCCAATCACTGACTGATGGAAGCAGGATTAGCCGATCACTGATCAGAAATAGTTTATTTTACTTTCTTTCATTTACAGTTGTACGTTATTACTGACTGATTAATTTTGCTTGATTCAAAGAAAGAGCTCTAATATAAAAAATAATTAAAAGTTTTCTGTAAACTTTGAAAACCAGAGTTAGGAACAAATTAAGATGAACATTTTGAATGAATATAGGCTAATCATGATGGGTGAACAATCAATCGGATCACTCTTAGGAAATCCTCCAAATAATCTTGAAAACGATGCTTTTTTATTCTTAAACATTTAAGAGGGTAATAAAGAAAAATAAAGTTTAAAACTTATGAAACACTTTACTCAACAGAGAACAAAAGAGTTATTTTGGTGTTTTCTCTTCCTGCCAAGTCATTTACGTCACAGAACCGGTAGAACTGGGGATGTGAAGTTCAGAAGCAGCTCACTATTTCAGTAAGACAATCAATTAAGTACATACATAATGTGAGTGAAACTGTCAATTCATACCGCCTGACTCTCCTAAGGGCCAAAGGATGCAAACTATGAGGAACCTATTAATGGAAGGGGATTTTTTTCCCTTCAACTTCCCAGCAGACACGTGACAGAGAAACTTACTTATCCAAGATGCACTGCACCAGCAAACTCTCCACATCACACACATCGATGTTCAGCTCCTGAAACACAAGGCACAGAGACTCATTCTTACATCTGTCAAGTATGGAAGCAACAATGTTTCAACATTAAAGGATGCACAGAATTCAACAAACAATGCAAATCCCACATATTGTGTTAGATGTGTTGCAAAAGACCTGTGGAGAAAGTCTATCCTGCAAGTACATAACCAAATAAGGAGATAAAAAAGAATATAGAGAACGGGTTGAAAAGCATTAACAGATACCGTCTATGCACAAACATGACTGATGACTGTCACGCGCACTGAGCGCTGAACCAGAGACATGAAAATATACAATAATTACTTCCTCATGTTACAGTCTTTCCTTATATTATGTAATTTTATGTAAGTGAAACCCTTAAAATTATGGCAATAGAAGAAAAACCTTTTTAGCACAAAAAAAAACAACAACAGAACAGTTCATAAATAAATAAAAAGTCCAGGAGAATAAATCTGAAACGTACAAATAAAGCTTTTAATAGCCTAGCTTTTAATATGTGAATGTTATTATCATGTATGGTTCATGTTAATGCTGAAACTACGTTTTATTTACTTGTATCATATGCTAACAGACAAGCAAAATTCACGCGATCTCACAAATCCATTTTGCCATACTTCAAATGATGCGCTTGTGGCTGAACCAAACATGTCCCATGAAGACCTACTGGTAGATACAGGTTTGATTTAGGTGTGACGACCACTGAGAGACTCAACAGTTTGTTTGAAAACTAAAGCGATGGCCTCCAGATAAGTTAGCATAGCTGCTATAGCATCAGTTACATGAGAACTGCAGACTACATTTCATTGAAAGAACAGCAAGGAACAGAATTCAAAGCTTTTCTTCATGGAAAAGATATTTTCACTCTTCTCCTGACTGACTTTGTCAAGAATGTGAAGGTGGAAGGTGATTGACAGACGGCTTTGTCAAATCAACTGCCAGGCATCTTTTTCAAGAACTTGCCGTTATGCAAACAAACAGTTTGGAAGGAAAACTTCCGAGATGGTTCTGTGTAACAAATCATCCGGCAGGTCTGGCACATTGACAGTTCTCAAATTACAAGCCCTGGAAAGCCAGTACATATCTTGAAATCTATCACTTGCGACTGGACGTGTGTGATTTTCATGGTGCCTTCTTCTAGTTCTGCTATTTTATTTAAACTGATATGACTGATTGGATTTCAGTACAGATCAAATGATTGTCTAAAAATAAAGAAGTAAAGATAAAAGATAAGCTGACTGTGGAGGATGTTATTTTGATCATGTGTGCTTACCTTAGAAATGAAAGGGATGTGTATTCTCGTGTACGGTTTGATGAGTTTGATAAGTACTTGAGTTCTAATGTTCCTCAGGAGCTCTGCAACACAACATCACATGATCAGCTTAAAAAAACAAGACAGCGTTTTCTCGACACATTTATCATGCGTGTGGACTGAAGTCACGTTCGCCACTCACCCTCTATGTGCTCTCTAATGAAGGGGTCGTCCATTATGTTACTGTGATTTGTTTTCAAGATTTTCTCAAATTCAGTGATGTCATTGTTCTGGTAGGCGCTGGAAGGAAAAACAGTCAGTGTTGTTTTAATATATACATTGTGTCTCTGTGACCAAAATATAAACTCTCGTCCTGATAGCCGTCAAACACATTTCAAAATATTAGACTTTTTCTAAACACTATTCTTATTACAGTTCTGGGTGTATGTTCTTAGTTTCTTGTTTATGAAATATAAATTTCAAATATATGCCCTGAACCAGAACAATCTGAGACAATGCCTGCCACATGAAGACAAAAGAGCGCAAACAAGGAAGCAGAAGACAACTGCAGGCCTGAGGAAGACAATAGTCATGTTCCAATACAAATACTGTGAAAATGTTGTGAAGACATAATTCTATACTAAGAGGAAATGATACAAGACATCCAGAAAATGTTTTGAACAAGCTGCACACCAAACTGTGTCAGAGCTACTATGTGGACAGCGAATAAGCGGCACAGCTGAAATAGTGAGCAAAGGCCACACAGTAAAGGCATTCAAGAGATAACAGTTTCCACTACTAGTCCTCTGGATCCATCTTTATATTTTCCACACCAACTTTGTAAATATACAAAGGTGGGTGCACTTGAATAAAAAAGGTGGGGTTCTGGATAATTCATGATCAAAAATGTATTGTCATGATGTTTTAGTCACAGCGTGGGTGGCATCGCACCTTCACAAATACCGCCAGCAACACAGTGATATATAACAGTATGAACAGACAGACATGTTTTTCAATCTAACATGCTCTGTTATATTTGCAAAGAAAAGGTGAACAACAAAGTCAGTAACCGTTTTTATCTGTCCTCCGGATTTACTTTTGTTCTCCCTCACAAACAGGTTAGACGACAATAAATACCAACAGTGGTCTTACTTAATAAAGCTGTGGTTGTCGAGACGATCTAAATGTACTTCTCAGAATAAAAACTGGTGAATGAAGGGGAGATATGTCGGTTGCTTTCAACGGGATAAAAAGGGAGGTTGCATATGTGACATTACATGGTTCACATTGTGTCACAGTCACAGTATGGTTAGGTTTAGGCACATAAACTACCATGTCGGATTCAGGAAAAATAGCTTGTTTTCCGTTAAAATAAGTATGTTTCTTACAAGCTCGTCTAAGTTGGGTGTCGTACATAGGATGTTACTGCCAGTGAGCGAAGGGTGAGGGACTCGATCAGAGTGGAGGGGTGAGTCACACACACAGGACTTTCGAATGAGCGATCAGGGATCATTTCCCTTATGAGACTAAATTAATCCAACCCAAACAACCATTTCTTACTCTTTTACAGCATTATTACATTTCCCTATATTTACACATTAAACGGAAATATGAATCTACCGAACCAGTGACATGCAATCTTTGTCATACTAGTCAGGTGGAGTTAATATGTTGCTGTCTGGAGCATGGCCACAATCATAGCTTGTAATATGTTACTTATACCAATAACAGCCAACACTACAATCACCTGTTATGCCTTGGTGGCACAGACAGACCTTCATATACACCTTTGTTATATGGGAAGAAAATACATGCTTACCTTACTAAGTTTGTCATTGCTAGAATCTCGGGGTCATTTTTGTATGGTTTGGCCTTGGGAAAAAAATATATGAAAGTTATGGCACTAAAACGTCAGCAAATATCAACTGATTAGGCTCAAAAACCTCTATACACTTTCAGCAAATCATTCTGACTAAAGAAAATCTCGCTGTGCGTTATCAAAAGTTCAATTGCAAACTGCACAAACTTAAATAGCAACCATTAATCTGTGCCTTATTCTCATAGGCTTTATATGCTTACATGCCGTTATAATTATCAAGAGCAAACATTTCAAACAGTAACAATTACTTTCATACCTCTTGAGAGTCAAAAGGATTTATTCCTGACTTCATCAGCATGTTGGCTAGGACCAGGTACTTCAGGCATGTCGTCCTTCTTGGGCTCCCAGACTCGTCGTAGTTTTTAAAGGCCTCAAAGAAGTCAGTGTGAGCTTTCTCAAACTCACCCTCTCTTAAATGCATCTTGCCACCGCACTCTGTACAAGAGTAAACAAGCACAGGTCATTCAGCAAACGGCTACGACAGTATAAACTTCACAACTGCTCTATAAATGAAGGAGACATTGACACCATCATACCTCTGATAACTCCCATAATGAGCGGGTGAGGAATGGCAGATTTAATGTGAAGTGACTGCTCATACAGGGCTTTCAATTTCTTGTTGTTTTTTTGTGCTGTGTACATCTGGATCTCCAGAGCGTAGATCTCCAACAGCTGTGTGCCTTTTTTCAGATCATCCTCTCCATCATCTGTCTGTAGTCGTTATAAAATTACAACAATTTATTAAATCATGAGTGTGGTCAAATCTACAAATGCATATGAACAGATAAAACTCACAGCAGTATTTTCTATTTCATTTAATGTGTGGACATGTGTAAGAGCTACTACAAATCAAGAATTATATCATTCTCATACTTAACAAGCAATTGATAAGTTAAAAGGCAAAAGTATATCTGCCAGGTAAAACCTATTTCTTTTACCAAACTAAGGGAAGGTGTTATTACATTTACAGAGAGAACAAAAAAAAAGAAAAAGACCTTACTACCTGACATGACTGGTGAAGTTGCCGAAGGATCTTTTGCAATTTCCCATACTCTTCTCTCTCCAAGTACAGCTTCCCTAACTGCAGACAGATAACAAAGAACAGCATTTCTAAGGTCCGGTTGTACCAAGAGATTATGACACAAGACAACCTGGATCAATGAGGAACCTCAGTGTACCTTTGTGTTCGTTTTGAACCACAGTCTGTCATTTTTGGCATCTTTCAAAGCCTCCAGTGTGGTTTCGTAGAACTCTTGTAGCAAGTCCATCTGGAAACACAAGAAGAGGGTTTTTAGGACGACACAAGATTTAAAATATCTGGCACTGCAAATTTCAAGGACAGAAAACGTTCAACTTACAGCATCGTCGATCCATACCTGTTTGGAGGTAGAGATGTAGTCCAGAATGGAGTTGATGGACTTCTCTGAGTAGTTCCTGGTGACAGCACTTCTGATGTATGTGAGGAGCTGCTTGTACCTGTTCATCATCTCTGGAAAGTTGGTCTACACAGTTGAGACACAGAACAGAAACACTGCTTGAAGATTCATATCTGGTGGCACAAACAAATAATGGCATATGTTGCACTGCATACCAGCTTGAAGTTGATTTTGATCATCTGTTTCAGTGCTTTGAATCCCCATTCTCCTTTCTCTCCTTCTAGTTCCAGTACCTGTGCACACAATCAGACCAAGAAATGTCAGAAAATATAGTGTTTTTAAATAAATGAGATGAACAGAGAGCTACAAAGAACTGATTATTATCATCATTATTTTTTTTTTTATTATTATGGACTACTACTCCACCTTCTGGAAACTGCTGAGTGCTGCTTTGGGATCATCCTCCTTCAAGGCTTTGGAGTTGTAGTACTGGTTCTCCAGGTCCACATTTGGCTCTGAATTGCTGTCCTCTGAGTATTCCTGAGTGACAGCATATCAGTGGGAGTTCAAATCACAACATCCAGTTGAAAAACAGATACGTTTGCACACAGATCGTAACCGAAACTCTTAGCTAGCTAAGACACAGGACAGGATAGCAGATTGCTCGTGAATACAATTCTGCAAACATGACCGTTGAGCTAACCTTACGTTAGCCACAGCTTGCTAACTAGCCGGCTGGTTTGCTCTTCACGCCCATAATTCAAATTCAGCGTCAGTCCAGAGAATAAACCCTACGTTTGCTATTCAGTGTGGTTACTGTTTATTGATATTAGCCAGCTGCATTGTAGCTAAAACCAACTGTCGTAAGTCAGCTAGGAAGCTAACGCTAGTCATCGGCTGTCAGCTTGATATTAGCCAACAAGCTAACTAAACAGCTAACGTTAGCTCGCCCGGTACTTCACTGTTAGCTTTCAGCGGACAAACAGCTGAAATTGAAGCGCAAGCTGAGTAAGTTCAGTTGTAAATACCAGGTCGTAATCTTCTTCATCATCACACATGAAATCGTCCTCCATATCAGACATCTTGATGGTCTTCCTCGCTCTTATTCAGAGACAGACAGTAGCCCGGCCTGCGCTGTGTTTTGCAGCGATGGTGAAGTGGTGTGTCGGGGTGGCGAGAGGCAGCAGCCTGGTTCCGTCCATAGATGGCGCTGTTGGATCGCCTCAGAACCACGAGTAACTTGACGGTGTAAGTACCAGCTGCAGTCCTCTGGATGTTGTGGCATGTCATGGCTGTAGTTAACCTGATTTTAAACAGTGCATTATAATATTGTACATTTACTCTAGTACTGTACAATCTTGAGGTACTTGTACTTTGTTATTTGCATTTGAAGCAGTTTAATACTTCTACTTCATTACATTTCAGGTAAAATTCTGTATTTTCTTCTGAACTGCATTCATTTAATATCTTTAGGGAGTTACTACGTCATTTTTAGATACAGAATATACATGTAACACACACTAAAATATGTCTCGTAACATGTTTTTATACAATATCACGCAGCGTTACAGGTATATAACATTGTTCTGCACACTGATTTGTCTTCAAAATCTAATAATACAATATGAAATAACAATACAGCTCTGATAGCAACGTTTCTGCTGCATAGTCAGACATTTACTTGCAATATTATTTACATTTTGCTCATAACAACACATGCTTGATGCTCACATGTACATGAATAACTGTATATTATATATGTTCTGTAATGTGTGTAGCATGAAGGCGTGTACAAACTTTCATTTTGTGATATGGCTGCTTTTACTGAAGTAGAAATCTTAATATGTGAAGACTTTACACTACTCACAATAGAGTTCAGCTATGAAGAAAATATTTGGAAAATTGAGTAGTGTTAACGTATTTTTCTTGGCTTTCCGGACTCTTCTTCATTTATTTTAGGTTCTTTAGCCTATCGATATCAAATGCCACAATTTCACAAGTGGTGACGAAGCAAAAGTAACCACGCAAACACAGAACAACCTCAGCCACCACACACACTGCGCCCCTGGTTCACCAGGTTCATCTGATCCACTGGTGGTAAGAAAGGTTTGACTAAAGCTAAGTCAACAGACAAAACTACTCAACCTACATCAGATATTATGGGGTGAAGGAAGTACTCAGATCTCTTGTTGAAGTAAAAGTACTAAAGTATTATATGCAAAATGTAATTAAAGTATTAGAAGTGAAAGTACTTTTACTTTGAAATCTGACGGGCACTTTGATCTGTCGCTAAGAACATTTTTGAATAACATGATTATATGTTTTGTATGAAAAATCTTAATCCAACTTATCAAATAAATGCAGACACAGTACAGTATTTTCCTCTGAAATGTGCTGTACAAGAAAAGTACAAGTACCTACAGTACATGAGTTAATGCGCTCTGTTAATTTCCACCACTGTGAACATCCCATGAACTCCAGTTGTGCGTGTCAGATTTCCGTCGGCCCAGCGAATCAGGTTCATGTCAGTTGGATTTCGTGACTGTTCTCTCAGCAGTCTTGGCTGCCACACAGAGACCACTGGCAGCATCACATCCCTCTCTGGCCTCTCTGCGTCATTTGGGAGGTCAGTCCACACCGAACCCTGCGAAAGATTTCATTATCGACGAAATTACGGTCCTGTTCCCGAAAAAGTTACTCAATGAGCTCGTGTGTCATCAACTTATGTGTCATTAGTTTATTTGAAAGAAATTGATGAGTGTCGGTGAAAAACTCCAGTTCGTCATCTTACACAGTCAGTTTGGCCATAATATTTACAATATCCAGACATGAATCACTGACACCGATATTAAAGCGAAGGGTGTATTCACATACTGAGTTATAACTTTAAATGCATTAAGAATGTCCAGAGTAATGTAACTTGTGCTGGTGTGTGTACTAATGTGTCAGAAGGAGAACTTTCCTCAGCCATATTATCTTTCATGTGTGCTCTGACAGAGTTACTACATCTCTTACATAAAACCACGCTGCGGCTGTTTGCTTGTTTCACAGAGACACCAAAATACTCTGATTGCTCTGTCTGGACTAACACTCGACCTGTGTGTGTGTGTGTGTGTGTGTGTGTGTGTGTTGTGACGTGATTTGAGATGTGAACACCCTTTTGTTGCATGCGTGAGATGCATTATTCTAGCAGCAGTGGTGTGTGTGTGTGTGTGTGTGTGTGTAATGCCTGTCAGCATTTCATTAATTGTGCTTGGTTTGCATCAACAGAAAGGACCTAATGAATGAGCTGCACTCCGTGAGTCTGGGACAAAAGACACGTGGGTGCTAATACACCCTGACGTGTCATCACAACACCCACACTAGCTCCTCAAATTATATGGCGTGAGGCCTCTTCACATACCTGAAATGCACGGTTATCGCCACGAACGACTGATCTGTCAACACGGAGACAGTCTCTACAGAGTGGATTTCCCAGCTGTGGTGGGAGGATGCTGCTGAAGAGCTTGAAGGGCAAAGGAGGACCATCCCAGCTCAGGCTCAATTCAACGCTGTCTAAGGCACCAACTTAGTGCCAGAGACTTTTATTTATCCGACTGAGACAGGGGGATGGTGTGATAAACACAAGTTCATCATGTTTAACCTTGCCATGTAATCCAACTAACCTTATTTAGAGATCCAAAAGTGTGGTATTAAGCCTTATAAAGACCTCCGAGCAGCCGACGTCCTTTCCGATAATCTTTGCTGACTCATTTGATAAAAATAGTACACTGATATTATTCCCTTGGCGTTGATGTATACACTGGGTTTTATAAGCCGTTTAATTTTTGGTTGCCAAAAACTGTTTTATGCAGAACCTAATAACCTTAATCGAGTTAATATAATCTAATTTTTGACAGTTCCTTAAACATGAAGACAGAGTCCTTTTAATATATCTCCAGCCTGGCACCTGGCAGAAAAAGCCTGTGTACCTCTCTCAGCAGGCCGCCTGCTTGTATACTTTCCACAAATGGCCCTCACCACTAAAGTGCTCACACTGCGGTGCTAACCCTCGCTGTACTGCTGCCAAACTCCCTTGTAGATCATTATTCATACATGCACACAAATGCACGCACAGTCACGCAAGTGGTATCGTGTAAACAGTATGTGTATATATAAATATATATGATCTAATATACACACCTGCTTAATCATGCGTGCCTCTGCATGCACATGCTTTTAAATACCCCAAGAACCTGCACGGTTGCCAACCTTGTACAATCTGCCCTGAGGTCATCATAGCTGCTCTCACTTCTCAACTTGTGCAAGATGCGTGACAAGCCAGTTTGTTTTTCCCTTTTTATTTTTTTTTTTGTTGCTGTTTTCATTTTTACAAGGTATGTAGAAGCGTGTCTAAATTTTATGCAACAACTTCCATCAACCGGGGCTGTTATTCCAGATGAAATCCAACTTCCAAGAGCTGAAACAGCCGCAGCTGCCAAGTCCACACGCAGCCCCTCTGCATCACACGCTAACATGGTATGTGTGCGGTATGAGTGGGGTCTGTGGGTGTTTGGGTGTCTGGAGAGTTTGGGTCTGTTATGAATGTATGGAGGGTTAGGCAATAAATAAATACATGCAGTCGACATTCATCATTCAGATTTGGGTTTTTAGTCCTTCATGTTTCTATTTAGATGAGTGAAACAAGTAAACAAGGAACAATGCGTGATTTTCATTACTAATTGATTAGTTTAGATGAAATGTCAGAAAATTATGAAAATTGTTAATCAGTGTTTCCAAAAGCCCAAGATGATGTCCTAAAATGTCTTGTTTTGTCTACAACCCAAAGATATTCAGATATATTCTTTACTGTCATAGAGGAGGAAAGAAACTTGTAAGAAGCTGGAATCAGAGAGAATTTGGAATCATTTTGGAATCATTAATATAATAGATAACAATCGATTAATCGTTGCAGCTCTAAACTGGGCTTGGTTTGGGCAATTGTAGACACAACCTGGCTGGACAGGACTGATCTGAGATGAGTTCATCTGCTTGATTGTTGTCAAGTTTTCAGTTCCATCTCAGTTTGCATCATGATAAAATAAATACTAAAAAAAGACTGAGAAGATTGCTACCACTCACCACTCATATCTGCACTGCAAATGTGAAGCTCCTCCACATGTTCAAGAAGTTTGTCTTCATGCCTTTCAGCAAAAAGCCTTCAGGAATCCAGGTGCTGTGGTATGAAGAGCGACGAAGAGCTCCACGTCTTGTGGGGAGGCAGAGGTGGATGGATAGTTCCATCAAAGGACTTCTAACCTCAGCCTTTCCCCCACAAACCATGATCTTTTCCTAAACCTAACCAAACTGTGACTGTGTTTGTTAATGTTAACCACATCTTAGAAAGGATTTCTGGCAGTAATTCCTGAGGCACCCCACTGTCTTTGTAGCTTGTTTCAGTGGCCGTTTAGCTTAGCATAAAGACTGGAAGCAGAGGGAAACAGCTAGCCTGGCTCCATCCAAAGGGAAGAAAATCCCTTTATCAGTATCCCTAAAGCTCATCAATTAACACGTTTATCTCGTTTCTTTTCATTTGTGCCTCCAGCATGTTACTGCCGTTACTCCTTCAAAGCATCCACAAGGAACATGTTTTCTTGATTATGGAAGCCCCTGTGGACAAAAGCGGTATGAGGACCACAGCCTCCCGTCGTCGTGATATTGATCTGGCTAGCGTGTGAATTTGTTTTGGAAGCGAATCTTAAATCTTAAATCTTGATTTCTACTTTTCTTCTTTTTTAAACACAGCTGTTTGCATGATTCATGGCAATGAGGTAATTGTGGCTTTGTAAGATTAATAACTGTCAAATGACCAAGGTGAAGAAAGGCAAACTATGTTTTCGTGCCGTACCACAAGACTTCTCGTTTTAAACCCGGATATGTGACATGATAATATCAATCCCCTTTTTGTAATACTGGTCATAAAAAGGCTTAAGTATTAAATTGAGACGGTTTCATAACCCCATAAAACTCCTGGTAGTACATCAATGGATGACTCCACATCCAACATTCATTTAAAAAATAAGAAATTAAAGTCAGACATGTCTGTGGTTTCTGCCAGCCAAAATTCCTTAAACATTCCAAGTGGGAAACCCTGAAGTCTCCATACACAGCTGTCGAGTTACTGATATGACTTGTTCGAGTACAAGAGAAGTAGGAAAGAGTTTGTTGTTGTTTCATAGCTGCAAACATGTCACTAAGTCCAGCCAGCCAAAGCTTTGCCTGCAGAACAGGGCACTAGCGTATCCAACCTACACTCGCTGATGTGATATCTCGCCTCCACAATGTCTTTGCTTCCCTGTCTTTAGCATTCTCTTTAAACAGCTGTGGCACAAAAGGGAGTCCAGCTTCCGGGTCAGCTCCAGGATGCAGAGTGCAGGATGGGACTCTCTCCTTTAACCTCCTCCATTGTTGCTGCATGTCCTCCCCCCGCTATCCTGCCGCGCTCATCCCTGTGAGTTTAGTTTAGAAAATCAAACCAGTAGACAGGGTATATTTAGATGCCCTTACATATTTCAACTGCCAAGGCTGAGGCTATGGGATTGATGGCTTCCAACTTCACGTTCATGCAAAAGCAACAGGACCACATTCAGTGCCAGTCTGATAGAAGATGTGTGACCCTTTCACGTGCTTTCATTAACATGAGACAGTGTGAAATCCTTCGGCAGACAGGATGCTGGTTTATACAGAGTGAGTGCTTAGCGATGAACTCACCTTCTGTTGTCACGCTGCTGACCTGTCAGAGTCAGCAGAGTGATTTATGTCCTTAGCTGACAGCCGAGCTCAGAGGAGCCACAGCTGTGAAAGTGCTTGTCAGAAGTGGAGCAATAAAACCTGCGCTTGCGAATAACTCAGCTCCTGTTGAAAGATTTGCATGTGTCTTTAGCCTCCACGTACTGTAAATATAGATCAAATACCGTACTTATTCCTGGAAGCTCACAGCATGCCTACTATAGCTGGATTATTGTCTAGTTTAGGGTCTCTTTCTTCTCATGCAAATTTCTCTCCGTATATGATTTGTCATTTCTTGTCATTTCTGGTTTGCAGCTGTCAGAGCTTTATTGTGCCATCTGCCCTGACTGTGACTTGAAACGATGACAACTGGCGCAGAAAGGTTACAAGAATTGTGCGCAATTCTTTGTTGTGGAAGATCAATCAACTGAAGAGCAATTCAAAATTCTGTTAACATTTTATCTCCCTAAATATTTGTAGACAGATGATGTTGGAAATTAAATGTGAATCTGGGTCAAAGTAAAAATCGCTTCACAATGTGAAATGTTGTTCAATAGCATAGTTTCTAGGAATGAAGTGTTTGAAGGAACAGGAATTCTTAAAAAATTGTAATGTATAGTTTGTTGAAAGGGTGAGAATGTTGTTGTCCCTCTATATGTATTTTATTAAATGACTGGAGGATATTACAATTTGTATTGTTACTGGGTGTGATATTTTAGCATCACAACTTTTTTAATCTTCACAAAAAACTGCCTATTCAAATCATGATGATGGTTCTTTAGTTGGGCTCTGTACAAATGTGTTTTCCAACATCTGGAGAACAAGATGTGGCAGCCAGGGCATCTCTGAAGAACAGCCGAGGCTCACGCTGGTGCTAATGGGGGCCCTCATAAAAAAGACAAGAAAAAGAAAAGAATGACAATACTACATGCTTTACTTCCACACTCTACCGTCTGTAGAAAGGTTCTGTGAGCTCTCTCTTCCTTAGTACAATGAAGATTTGGAATGAAAACGATGCAGCTGTAACTTATATCATTTCTGTGTGGTTTCCCACTGAGCATTAGCATTGATGGTTATATATTGAATGTTTCCATACGTTTATGATATGTTTCTCTTTCTTGTCGATTTAAGCACAGTTCAAAGTGTGCTTCACTCACTGTAATGAGTTGAGTTTCAGTTAATTATTTCCAATAGTGGAAGAAATACTGTAAATAGCACTAAACAACACTACCAAAAGCAGTAATATTACTAAAGCTAATGTGTTCCAGTTTGCTGTTGAACGTCTGGATTAAGATCAGTGAGCAGTTGCTTCAGTGTCATCCATCACTTAAAGGAACAGTTCACCCAAAAATCTAAATTCAGTCATTTGCTGTGTCTCAATTCGGGGTCTGCATCCTTCGAAGGATCCGGGCCTTTGAGGTCTTCGAAGGCAAGTCCGTCAGAGAGACCTTGTTAACCGCGTCAGCCGTTATTAAAGGGATAGTTCGTTTTTTTTTAAGTGGAGTCATATAAAGTACATATCTATAGTGGATCTGTTTCCTACCGTAATCACCGATCAGCGCAGCCTCAGTTTGGAGAAGCAGAGAGCCGCTCCAGCCCAGACGCTCAGCTTTGTACTGCAGTGAACGGGGTTCAGCAAAAAAGCGAAATTAACCACCTAGACTCACCTAAAAAAATTTACATCAGTTCAAATTCACACCGCTTTACATCACAGTCAGACCGTGCTTTCTTTTGGCACTACATTTTCTCAACCACAGAACCTTCTCCTAAACAACTGAAGTGGATGGAGACTCTTTCTCTTGCCCCATCGGCATGGGGGTGAATAGATAATGACTGAAGTTTCACGTCTGTAATGTACAGATGAGTTATTTCAGATTTAATATTTATCCTGGATTCATCCTGAATTAGCTTTGCAACAGATGACGCAAACATTTTTCTTGAACATACTGTTCACAAACCTGTACGTTACAAACATTCCTAAGGATGTTCAAAGCACAAAATGAAAGACCTTAAAAGATCAACAGCAAGACCTCAAAATGTGTTGAGCCAGAAATGTGTTAGGACCAAAGCTCACAGTTGCACACAATAACATTGCATTAACCCAGATACACTGTGACTGAACTTACATGGTAAATATGGCAGAGAGGCTGCTCTAGCCCTGTGTCTGACCTGTTGTCACTCCAGCGGGCTCTTACGTTTGAGGCTAAAGTCTCTGAGAATCTCCCAGATCAAATAAAAGCCCTCACATTCATCCATTAGGATCTACTTTGTTTATTCCTCTTCCAGTGAGTCGGCTGTTGTGAGCTGAGACCGGTGGTCTACAACCAGGGAGGCATGTGAGATTTTCCGTGGTCAGTCACGAATAGCAACTTTCCATTCCGTGGAAGCAGGCTCCTTGTTGAGAGATTACTTTGATGTACGTTATCTGTCTCTGAGTGCCCTCAATGGTAAATGCCAGCAAATTACAGTTCTAGGAAAGACAGCAGGCATTTAAGTGGAAGGAAAACGTCTTTAACATAGTGTGGACTGATGGCCATTCAATGGCTTCAGCCTTGTTTATGTTCGGGACAGCAAGTGTCTGTGTTTGTGTCTATCTGGTGGTGCACATGTGCATTAGTCGGTGCATCAGTATTTGGATACAACTTGTGTCTGGCCCTGTTGCACAACCTCCCCAGAGACGGATGATCCACTGTGATCTTCCACTTCCTACATTCGATGAAATCGCTGCTCGAACAAGATAAGGAGCTGCCCGCGGAGGTGACACACATAGCTGTTAACACTGCGGCTGAGGGTTAAGCAAATATGAACTCACAGAAATGTGCCAATCATCACAGATTACTGTAAACTGAATCAAACCCCATCACCAGATGACGGTGTGGTTGGCAACATTTAGGCAAGAAGTTTGATCAGTTTGAACTGATATTGATATTTTTCAGCTTGTGTGTGTGTGTACTTTGGGCCCTGAAGTTTTGTTTTTTTTTACAACGCATTATGATTATTTAAACCGTCAATAGACAACTTAATTTTTTTGCTTTATCTTTATCTATCATATGAAGTGAATACTGATTGCACAGTTTAATGGCTGTTGAAAAAGGACACCATCCGCCTATAGATTGGTTTTCGCTTTCTCCAGGCTGTTTGGTCTGCCGCCTGGCTGGAATTTCATTTCATTCTTTCTGCTAAATCAGTAAGTAACAAAACCTGCCTGATTACAACATCAACAGTACTACCACAGGAAAACGCCAGGAGGCAGGAAACAAATGTTGTCTATTTTCTGCTTTAATATGCTAAATAGTTATCTCTCTTCATTATACTGTAATTATTCAACAGTTTTTTTTTTTATCCACTGTTGCAGAGGGTCAGGGGTTTGATTCCATTTCCCTTTAAAGAGATTAATAAATGTTCCTCTTCTCTTTCACCTGATGATGTTTTTATGGTGCATTTAGGATTTTATCTTTTCTGTAATTAATGTTGATTTTCAGGCAGAGTTTCTCTTCTTCTGTGGCCCCATGGGAGTCAGAGACTCAGGTGAGTCCTGTTGAACTTGTGACACATTGATCAAAAGCCTGGAGAACGCCAAAAGCTGGAGCCGAGGCCCGGGACCAAGTTATGAGGAGAGGCTGGGGTTTAGGCAGGCAGCATACATTTTTAAAGTAACCCTCCCAGGTTACTATAAAAATGTAACTTTACCACAATACAGTTACCCTTTTTGTATCCTAACTATGTAATCCCATTACATGAATTCTGTTACTTCCCAAGCCTGTGTTTAAGAAACTAGGTCCAGCGGTGCATTGGACGACACTTTGCGTGCAGATGTTTCAGCAACTCAAGCTCAGTTGCCACAATATTTTATATTTATGGGAACAATATTCGTGCTAAGTATGGTAAAACAAATGTTATTACACATATCACAATCTATTATTGATTTAGATGAGGCATATGGCTCAGGTTTAGCCATGACCGGAGCGGAGGCTGGCCGCCTGCCAACGCTTCCCTGCGATTGTAGACTCTGATGCTTGTAAAGGGGAACCAGGCGAACACTTTCCCCCTGGAGTAAACTCAGGGGCTTAATGCGTAACATGCAACACAATACAGTAAATCTATATCATTCACAGTGTTGTCTACATGTAAACTGTCTATGTTATGCTGAAGTCTGCTGACCACATATTTACACAGAAGCAACAGGCTATAGTGCGTGTGCGTACGCTCTCAAATGAATACACGCAACCAGACCTGTGAGGGCTCAGCCTGAGAAAAATAAATATATATTGCTGTTTAGCGTGATTGCATTTTTAATTTTTTTTTGGTCTTGGCCTGTCACGACCTGCAAAAAAAGGGTTGAGAACCAACTATAGGAATTTTTACAATCTGTAAAGAGTTAAGAGGCGGCGGAGAAGAGGGTTTACAAATGGTTCTGGGCACATTTCCCACAGAGGCGGGAATTCCATCCAATCTGGAGATGTTTACCTACAAAATGTGGAAGCATGGTGCAGTGTCTATGTGTCAGTGTTGGCGCGCGTGTGTGTGCGTGCGTGTGTGTGGCCAAAGGGGACCCTCGGCTCTCGTGACTCTGGCTGGGGATAGGAGCAGGGGGAAGGGGAGATACTATCAGGCCCTGATTTTGTGGTTATGATGACATCCAGATAATAGCACGCACGCACAAACCCACACACACAATGGATACACATGCACAAGAATCTCTTCTACTCTCAGCCCGCCACCACCGGCCTCTCGCACACACAGAAACAGACACACACACACACACACACACACACACACAAAGCCTGAAAATTACAGCTTAGCATGCAAGCATTGAGCAGATGGGTTGCCTAATGACTGTTGTGTACAGTGCAGAGGGAGTGTGCTGCTTTCCCATTATACGTCCCCCTTACAACTCCTTTTGGACCCCAAAGCACAGGTCTGGCTTTCATTTACTTTATGTCTTAACTGGCACTAGCATGACATTTGCAAGTTGCAGGTGGTCAGACTATGAGAAAAAAATAAAAAAGAATGAAAACATATCAGAGGCTGCTATGCACTTGCTTCTTCTGGGGGGGGGGGGAATCATCACTTGTGAATTGCTATGTGAAGGTTCTTATTTATGGCATTGACTATGGAACATCACCAGATTCGTTCCTTTATTTCTAAACCTGTTTTTTCCCACTAATTCTGCATAACGTGACGAAAGTCCATTACTGTGTAAGTGTCTGTAAACAACAATCCGTTTTGAAGAGGAGGCTTTAAATGACATCAGTGTGTTAGCGTGAGAGTCGGAGGTAGACTGCTGTGGATCTGTCATGATTGCTGTCAAGGGATGATTACTTTTCGATGATCTCATTTAATGATCTAATATTTAAAAGATATCACCCCGCTCTCCTATCATTAAAGGGGGATAATTTGCCTCTTATAAAATCAACCTGGGCTCATTTCCTCGTCCTCGGGGGAATACTCGGACAATATTCGTGTGTAGCAGCGGATTTCCAGGGAATATAATCAATTGAAATTGGAAACATTCAGCAATAATCCATTATTAAAGCTAACACAAACAGACAAGACTAAACTCCCCGGTACTGAACTGGATGATTTACTCTATGAACAGCATACGAGTCTTGTCTTAAACTATTTACCGCTTTTATGCAAATTATAAAGATATTTCATTTTTGTCTTTGGCATTTTTAACAAGATGACTGAAATACCTGACCTGAAATTCCCCTGTGTTACAGGAAAGACTGAATATTCTACAGCTCTTGTATCTTGCTGATGCAGCCTCTCGGGCCCTGTCAACACACACACTGGTATTTTTAAGATAAAGCTTTTTTCTCTGCATTTTGGCCTTTCGTACACACGTAAACAGCATTTTAGGTCGCGGAAAATTGAGCTCTTGGAAAACTCCTTTCAGGGTGAAGATATTCAACAACTCAATTTTTCGGTGTTTACGTCTGGATGGGCAGAAACTGACATATTTGGAAACGATGACGCAGACAAACACGTTAAGCGTTTTGTCGCATCTCTGGCAAATGTGAACAAGCAAACAGATGATAATACCATGATGGAAAAGAGAGACAATAGCAAAACAGCTCAGTGTTTTGGTGGCAAGCTATCTAAGAAGACTGAAGGAGCAGTCCCGTTTCCCAGCCTCATTCAGTGTTTTCTGTAACTAAGAAACCGACAAGAGTGTACAATCTGCTTCGTGTTAACAGTGACATGTGAATTTCCAGTGTATGTGAATCGGCATTGAGATGTGGCTTTTCAGGTGTTGGATGGAGATTATTTCTGAAAGGGTGATAAAACACTCATCTGAATGGAGATATTTAAAAAAAAACAAAAAAAAAAACAACTCAGTTTCCAAAAATACCCATGTATGTGTGTGGACTAGGCCTCGGTTTAAAGATGACACACTGATGGGTATTAACCAATTAGATCATTTGGTGTATACATCACACTTGTGTACATTGTTTAATTCCTATCATTTCTGTCCTCTCTATTGTAGCTGTTATTGTGGACTCCTGATATGTTCAAAAGTCTACGTGTCATATGTATCATAATACCTCTACAATACTTCATGTCACATTCACATTACATGTATATAAGCTGACTTTCATGTTGGGTGGTCGAGGGGATGCTGGTGGAGTGACAGCTCAGTGAGAAGGCTGCCAAGATCGAGACCACGGTTCGAGACTGTGTTTCAACATTTTATAAGTACAAAAACCACAGAAATTTTTTTTAAAAGACATCCAGACATTTTCTAGCAATGTTTCTGGCGACAAAGCTACATATTTTAAGCTAAAACATGATCTCTTCCTAAACCTAACCAAGTGTTGTTTGTGCTTATAACCTAACAAGCACATGAGAACAGTGTTACAGAACCCTGAAAACTGAACCCAAAGAAACATAAAGCTGCAAAATAAAGAAATGTAAAGTGTCAACATAGCTGTGGTTTGCAGAATAATACGTACATTGCCAACATTTATTCTGCTGATTGAAGATAACATACTGTAGGACAGATCAAAAGCAGATTTTCCTCGACGCTGAAGCAAAAATAGATTGCTCTTGTGTGGATATAATTTGTTTGAGTTATACTGAAATTTTGTTTTTTCTACAATATGTTTTTGTATTCGATCCGTGATTTTAATGTTTAGCCTTTCATTTACATCAGACTTAATTTCCGTTCTTTGGCTTTCTTGTTTCATTTTGTTGTTTAAGTCTCTGTTTACTTCAATTTGTATCATTACTGTAGAAAGCTAGCAGCCCCTGGGTGGAAGCTAATGGGCACCCAAATAAAGAAAAACACGAATAAAGAAATGCGTGACTGTTGACTTTGTATACTTTGAGTCATCCCCTCAGTCGATTCTGCTTGTCTTTTAAGTTACCAAAACGCCCCCTTTTTCCAGCTGGGGCCTTGTAGAAACAGGTTCAGTAAGAGCCGTAATACTATCTTAAGCCAGTCGTGCAATAACGCAGTGTAGACTATCAATTTTGCCCTATGGTATTCTACACGTCCACTATTGTCATTCAAGATTAATGCTGTAACATCCAACAGCTGTCAATCCAGCGGAGCGATCTGCTGTCTGAAGGTCTCGCAGTGACACCATCTGACCTGTTTCCCACGCACACACATGTCGACAAACGCATTCATGATGCCAAACCAACTACAACACATTAAAGTTGCCACAAATCAGGTCACACTCACAGACCTAGATTTACACACACCTATCTTTATTACTCCTTCCTTTTAAGAGGCATCAGTCAGCAGGGTGCTCAGGGCCATATGAGAGAGCGATTGATGCTTTCTTCATGTGCGTGACCCCTCTTTATGCATGTTCACTGGCTGCGTGTGGAGGAAACAATGGGGATAGAGGGGCCTGTCTGCAGGCCTGTCTTTACCTAATCTGCTGTTGCATGCAAAAGGTGGTGTGTCAGACAACCATGAAGGTAACTTCAGATGGACACACGGCCGCTCTGAATTACATCACTTTGAGAGGATTCCTTTGTGTCTGTGAAACCAAACACATCCACATGAATGACACGGCAAGCCGGCTGCAATTGAGATGTCTGCGCAGGAAGGCGTGTTGAACTTCTGTTAGTCTCAATTTCTCCCCCTCTCGCACGATATCTCATCCATGATACCACCCCTCCTCATCCTCCTCTCACTCCCCCCTCCATCTTCATCCTCATCACTCTGTCTCTCTGTGAGGCACAGCGCTGTGATATCTTATACAGTCTGCACTTTTGACCAGCGGCCCTGGATAATGGTTTTCAGATTCTTCAAGGTGGCCTGAATTCGTGCCAGAGCTGAAAATGGAAAGCAAACACGAGTCCACCACCCTCTGTTCCTACTTAACTCCAATGTAAGCTGATTATTCAGGTTCTCAGAAAATTCTGTCATGCTTTTTCATGTGAGACTCCCATTCCTGAATGGCCGCGCCGGCAGAGCGTGAGTTTGTTTTATTACAGGCTGTCTTTATGTAATGCCGTCAAATATGGAGGAATCACTCATTAGTTCTAGGGAGAGTTCTGGCATGCTCCAAGAAACGTGTTAACAGACAGCCTTGTGAAACTTCTACAAGTTGCAGGTTGTCTGTGGATCAGTAAACACATTGTCCATGTTCTCACATTGTTCTGGGCGCTTTAACAAGCTCTCCTCTCGTCCCACATGGCCTTGGTGTGTGGTTCCCCCTGACCACACAGCTATGTTTATTCTAGCAGCCTCCGTATTTTCGAGTCATACAATTGTTGTGGTTTTGGAGAAGCCCGAGACTCATCTAGCTATCCACGATTCCAGTGCGGCGCTACTACTGGACAACTTCAAAAATTGAAATGAAATAATACCTCTGTGATATCTTTCATTGCCTTGGTATTTGCTACGTAAACAGCCAATGTCTCAATCAGATCAATGACACATTATGCCTGTGAGGTCCTGGTGGGCATGTAATCTCCAGGCTAGTTACTATGAATTCATGCCAAAGTGAGGATGTCTGGGCAGAGCGTGAGATCTCAGCTTCTTCATGGGAAACATCTACAAGTTTAAAAAAAAAACAAAAAAAAACATCTTGCAGCATGATAGTTACAAATCACTTTTGTACCATTTAGTTTGGTATAAAGATTTTGAGTCACTGACAATGTAGTGGGTCGGTGTTGCGATATGCACTTCAAGATGCTGTGATGTTACAGCAGCACAGCTACTCGTGGTCTTCACTTAAGTCTCGGATTCCTAAAAGAAGAGTCTACTGCTGGTTTTGTTCAAAATATTATCATTATTGTCATGATTTGGTCCTTGGCGTCTCTATTACTTCCCCCGGTTCTAAAAAAGTTCAGACAAATAAAAAAGACAGTGATATTTTGCTAATACTTTGTGACACATAACATTTTAAAACAGTACAACGATAATATATTCAATGATTTACCTAATTAACATAATTGATTTTTGTAAATATTCTCAATTAGATGCCAGCAACACATTTGGAGTCATTTGGGACCGAGGCGATAAAAAGTCTGGGAAAATTGCGGAATGCAAACACAATTTGAGATGAGGCGCTGCCAAGTCGCCAGAATATAATGTTGACATTTCTGCCAACCACAGAAATGTCCAAGTTTGACAATGCAGAAGGCTACGTACCATACTGCCACTTGTACAAAACATGCCCTGTCACATTTATTACATGTTTATAAAGTGACTTAGCACGCTTTGTCCATGCTGGTGTAGTCACAAACAACAAGGCTGTCAAACGGACAACTGCATTTCAAGTCTGGGTTGTGGCATTTGTAAGTGTGACACCGCTGGATACTTTTGAGGAGTGCTGGGGAGCTCTCCAGCTGCATTTGTGGCAACCAAAAAATGATGTTTTCCTAGCCATAACCAAGTGGATTTTGTGCCAATAACTAAGCAGAGTATAAGCACAGCAGTGTGATGACAGAAATAGAAAATGCAGCCTAAACAAATGTACAGCTTGAACTCGGTTTCCGTGGTTTTAAAGAATGGTACAAAGAATGGGTTGTGAGGAGAGATGGAGACGGGGAATGGCGAGTACTGAAGGTCTCCAGTCGGATGTGAACCACCAGAACCAGAACCTCTTTGTCACCAGGGGATACATGCATCTTGATTATTTATGTGGATTACACAGCCTGTCATATACCCAGGAGATAACACACTGCACATCATTAATGAGATGACACCCCGGCACCTGCATTGAGGGGAGCTCCGGTTTAAAAGTGACAGCATTGTTCAGTAAACTCCGTTCAGCCTGATGATTTGAATATAAAGATTTGAGCTGCAGAAATTAATCAACAAGTTTGCTTTGAGTTACTTTTTAAGCTACTTTAATGTGAATAATTCCTGGTTCCTTTACTCCTTTGTGACACTAAACTCAATACCTTTGGGTTGTGGACAAAACAAGACATCTGTTCGTTCCTCTGCTCCCAAACTTTCATCCAGCTCTTTTCAAAGATGCCCTGACAGAGCACTGAGCCCACTGTTTGGTCAGACCGCAACTGCAAAACCACCTTCAGGGATATGGCAACCCACACTGTCTGTTTCAAGAACATGGAAAGCACCACAGTGAGTGTTCAGCAGACAGCTTTCCCCGACCTTGGCAGGCTTTACAACATCACTGTAGTCTTCTCCGCTGTGGCCCCAGAGCTACACTGGTCTGTGGTGCAGATGAGTGGTGTGACCACAGCGAAGTCACACAGGAGAAACTATATTGATGAGCTCTGAAACTGATTCATGCACGCATTCCATGATACAGGATCACACAGTCTGTTACTGGGGAGTATTTAATGTGAACTAGTGTGTCCAATTGCTGAGTAAGGCCAGAAGTGGGCTGGAGGGGGAGAGTATAACTCTCACTAGCTCTCACGAATTGTGTAATTTCAAAGATCAGATAGAGCCAGGACTTTGGAGCATGCAAAGTGAACCAACGAGTGATATGTATTTGTACCAATTCACATAATAGGGGAAAATCTCTGGACTATCACATTATCTAGTGTTTTTCAAATCTTTGAAAATGTAAAATATTCATTATATTGTGTAAGAGGTAAAAAAAAAAGAAAGATACATTTTTACATTTGTTTTAAAACTTTTATGTGAATAGTTTCCTTTTCCTTGTGCATGCCATCAAAGTGTATCATCGTGGATTCAGATATTCCACTGTATGAAGCGCCCCTCCCCAACCACACACACCATCCTCCAACTCACGCAACCCCAGCTGCATAGGTGTGAGGTGTGTGTCCTATGAGGGGAGCAGGCCAGGCCTTCCTGCAGTCCTGAGGGGTGATGAGGCCGGTAATCTGCGCTGAGGGGTGGTCTCTTAGTCTGCCCCAGCCTTGGCAGGACCCCTGGGCCCAAATTGAAAGCAGACGTGTTTGGAGTTCATTCTCTGAGTTACTACTGTTCAATTGTGATTTACAAGAGTGTGTGAGATATGGAAATCTCTCACGCAACTCAAGATAGGGGCTGAGTGAAAGCACATTGTGAAACAGGCCCCTCCACCCTGTGGGAAGGACTAATCTGTATACTCATGCTATCCCTCCATTCGGCCAGGACTGTTTATTCAATGTTTTCATCCCTTCAGCATGTCATCGTCTCAAATAGAGGAACCATGTCCTCTTTGGTTAATGGAAAAAGCATGGCATCCAGAGAGGGGATTCAGGCTGATTCAGTCATGCAAGGTTCAACCATGTTTTGACCACTATCATCCTCAATTAACAACTACTGTATAGAGACAAAAGATAGTGACTGCTCTGATAATAAATTCATAAAAAGGGTCAATAAATACCAAATGTGGGGAAAAACCTCACATTACTCTGCTCATTTATATTTTTTATAAAGAATATAAATGAGGTCAGTTGCCATGGTGGGTGGATGAAAAAGGCTTACTTCACTTCTCTTTTACTACTTCTACTCACCAACCGTTCTTTTATCGCTACAACACATACGTTTACTGACCAGGTTTTGTTGTGCGTCACTGCACACCGGTGGCAGCATGCGATGTATGACAGTAAGTAATTGTATCACAATCCTTGGATTGACCCTCCTTGTCCTCTGTTGGTACGACAGGGTGCCACACAGAATAATTTCATGTAGCATTTGCTACAGCTCATAATGACATTGTGTTATTTGCAGTTCTATAGCCACTTGAAGTTTTTTCACTTTAGCAGACATTGGTTGAAGATCGAACAGTTAATTCTGGACCCTGCTGAGAACTTGACACCCTCTCAAATAAGTATTTACAAAAACAAAAGTGATTCTTGATATACAACTTGATTCACAGTTGCAACATTTAATTAATAATTGAATTACTAAATATTGCAGAAACACTGCAGATGAGTCATCTTTCATTTACTGTTTTCCACAAATGGCCCTCAAATTAGGGCTTGTCAACCCGAACCTGGCACCAACTACGGCCTGAGTCTATGCACACAATATTCAGCTTCTGGAGTTGCACCTGTCCTGTTTGACAATGCCAATAAATGTGGTTCAAAAGAAAGCCAGCCACTGGAATCAGTGTATTCCACACTCTGTATGGCACCAAGGCTGTGTTACATGACGATATGTATCGTGTGATGATTGAAAAATTCCATTGTTTCATTTACTGTTTTTTTTGTTATTTCATTGTGTCTCAAATCTATCTCTTTCTGAAAATGCTGTTCATCATTTGGACCAGTGGCGCCCCCAGGGGGGGGGCCAGGGGGGGGGGCCATGGCCACCCCTGGAAAATTGCTGGCCACCCCACTGGCCCCCCCCAGTGCTCCCACCAATTTCCCTGACTGACTGAGGCGCTGGCTCAATAGGGAACTGTAATTTAAATCTCCACCTGTGGGGTTGCTAATGTGCTGAAAGGTGTGCAGTCTGACGGGAAGTCAGCGCAAGAAGCAGAAGAAGAAACAACAACATTTTTGTGTTTTTCTGAAATGTTTGTAAATGTGTTGGATGCATATTGTCTTTTTGATGAAAAAGAGTCAAGGGGAATGCAATACACAGCCACAAACTGGAGCTGAATCAGAGTTGCCACAAGAAGGACCATTTTGGTGTGCCACCCTAAGATTTTCATTTGCCCCATCTGACCCCCTCTATGAAAATGTTCTGGGGGCGCCACTGATATGGACAACTTTTTTCATTCTTGTGCGCAGCACGAATACAAAGACATTTGCATGAAGGCAAACCTTAGAGACACGAGACACAGAACAGGGGAATTTCCAACAAGAGGAAGGACTCGGCCAAGACAAAATAATGAGCATGAGGGGCTACTTCCGTCACGTGGATGTGGTTTGGGTATGAAAAGTCTGACATATGATTCAAAATGTTATGAGTAATAGCTGTCTCCACGCAATCATTTTATATAAACTACAGTCAATCAAATAAACAAGTTATTCATTCATTATTACAGCCACAGCTGAAAAAGCAGGCAACATGTTAAAAAGTTGTGAAAAATATGCATCAAGCAACATTAACAGACAGCAACAGATTACTTTTCAAATTTTACCTTTCAATTTTAGATCATCTGAATATGATGCACTGATAACTGAAGCATTTTAACTATTAATTGCACAGTTCATCTGTATTAATCCATTTTTTAATACTTTGCTCAGAAATGTCAACAGCTTTCACTGTGCGTGCTTTGATACTACGCTGAATGGCAGTTAAGTAAATCTTCAAGTGTTCTTTATGACTAATTCCCAACAACAGATGTCACAGGTAAACAGAAACACATGGCGCCCTGGTAGATTTAGTTTGTTTTGTTCAAGAGGACAACAGCAGTACACACCTTTAGTTATAAACCAGGCCAGTTCAGGTCAGAGCTGATCACAAAAGTGTTTTCCTCTGGCCTGTGGCCTGGCCTCTTGCATGCATGTTGCCCCAAATGGGTCTCTGTTGGACACACACACCCAAACACATACATATACACAACACGCACCAGGCTCTTTCCTCCAGACAACACCTGCTCTCCACACGAACAGCCCCTGTTCATCCATCTCTGTCTCACTACTAAACTCTCCTGCCCTCACAGTCAGTCTTGGCTTCCCAGGTGATGCAGAACTTTAATGAAACACTTAGAGAGTCTGACCTGCGACCTTGCCAGAATACTGCTCAGTCAGTGACGTTAGCAGGGAAAGATGAAGGTTGGGAGATAAAAAGGTGGATGGATTTAGATGTATTTAGTTGAAAAGACTGTCATATTGACTATTTTACTTTGCCCAGTTCTAGTATTTATGAAGTGCTTTTGATAAGATTTTAAATGATCAACATACAGTATACTGTGTATCACAATATAGCCTTAAAATGTCAAGATACTTTTTTAAATAGAACCCAACCAATACTTGATTTTGTGGGCAGATGCCGATACCTGTATTAGAGAGTGAAAAACTTCGATATTGATACGTTGGCAGACTTGGACTGGGTTTGGTTCACAATTGCACCGATACAGATACAGGGACCGATATTTGGAATTGTTGTACTTCACTCAAACAAAAATGCTTTATAGGAGAAGTCTGTTCAGGGATGGAATATGAGCCCATTAGTAGGCTACATGAAAACATATATAAAAGTGTCAAAAAGGGCATCAATAAGTAGTAGGCAAAACACCATTTCAGCATCTAGTCTGCCTTATCCAAAGTAGAAGAAACACCGACACACGTGTTGCTGTCACGGCGCTTGAATTCTGTCATATTATGCTCTTAAATTCTTGTCCTATTGGTTTCATACTACAGTTTCGGACATACTTCGATGAAAATGGTGATGAAATTGCCTTGTCGTCCATGTGACACATGACATAATCGCACTGAAACAACAAATCAAATTAAGCCAAGCATTTTTTTTTGCACTATAACCTCTTTATTAAAAAAACATTGTTCAATATTGGCCCAACATTATGCGAGAAACCTGTGACAGGATGATTATATCAGCTGAAAGATACACTGTATCAGTCTGGCTCTAATTTTAAGGTCATATCAGCCAGCTCTAATAGATCATCACCTGCATAATCCCAAAGAAAGCTCGAGGCCAATCGCGCCAAGCAGACAGAGAAACGTCCTGGCGAGTTAGCTGCTATCAGGAATTCAAAGGGGTTAACGTGTCTGTTCTCCCTCCAACATCAGCTCCTGTTCTCCAGCTCTGATCTGCTTCTCCCACCCTCACCATTAAAAAGACATCCATCCTTACAATGAGACAGAGAGGGAGGCATGACTGAGATGGAGAGGTGCTGTTATCTGAGAGCCACAGACCAGTGGTGCTTTACTTGTCAAAAATAAAAACCACATGGATACATCACGCAGACATAGACAAGCCTCGGCATGCGCACCACAATCACACACGCCGATTCACTTCTGACATCTGCATAGATGGTCTGCATAGACAAACAAACATGAAGGATGACTCACTTGCGGATGCAAATAAACATGAAGATACCGATGAGATTACTCTCAGTGTTGAAAGCAACAGATGTAAACTTGATAAAAAATATTTGTTTTGCTCAGTGTTGTGAGAAAACTTTGCATGAAAACCATGCAACTCCCAGCTGTGCGTGCATCTCTGTGTATATGTCTGTGTACAAGCAGTCCAGATCCATGAACTTGTCATCCTTTTGTAATGAGGGTTATGAAAATAAAACACAAAATACTGGCTCTCGTTATCTTCTGTCATAACACATGACACAGACATTCCTCTTAGAGGCTAATGAACAGTTGAGTGACTCAGTGTTATGGTTATGGCTCCACTAAAGCCAGTAGCTATGAGAGGATTAAGGAGGACTTCAGATGGATCCAAAACGAGCTCTGCCCCAGAAGGAATCTTATTTGGTCTTTCACTCGAGGCAGATTAATTCTGATCACGCGTCCTTCTCGTCTGAATATTATTTTCACTAATTACCATTGCCAATACAAGTGAAGGACAGCTGATTAGTGTGTGTGTGTGTGTGTGTGTGTGTGTGTGTGTGTGTGTGTGTGTGTGTGTGTGTCTTATGACTGGCCGGAGGTGTCTCCACTCACTGCCTCCCTCGCTGGCCCCTCCTGCTGTCTGAATGTCTGCAACAGCTCCAAACCACAACTCGAGTGTTCCGTACAAGTGATTCACAGAGCGATCACTTTCCTTGTTTGTTTTTGGGCTTCAGTTTTTGTTTTGTGAAAGTGGATTTACTTTCACACACTTTGTGTTGGCCAGTGGCAATCAGAAGACCTTTTACTTAAAGTGGAGACAGACAACCTGTCTCTCTTAGCATTTTCCAAGTGGTTTCATTGTTGACACCGCTGGTGCAAAGACAACTGGATCGTTTGAGTTTTCCTCTGAGACACAAATAAGAAGAACACATGACAAAACACGAGTGTATTGGATCATTTAGTCTATAAGAGAAATGGATCGTGAGTTAACCTTCCTTTTCACAGTGACCATGAGCCCAGTGGTGGACAGAATTGTTAACAGGGAACCCCTGTAGGGAAAGTTGACAACTGAAGTCCACTAAACCCTACATACTGCACCTTTAATCTATGATAATGTATCATAATTTATAAATGAATCTATATGTCATATGAAACATCTAAATCTGTAAGTAACAAGTAACTTAAGTTAAAAAATAAACATAGTGGAGTTAAAAGGTTGATATTTTCCTCTGAAATGAAGTAGAGTATAAAGTAGCAGAAAATGGAACTATTAAGTGCAGCACATCAACACCACATCATATGATGGGAGTGAAAACTTGTAGAGCAGTGAGCTCTAATACATCACTGTTTGTGCAGCAGTGAATACTTATCCACAGTCCAGATTACAAACAACATTTATTCAACAAAACTGCCGGACAGTTAATGAAACACCGTAGAGTAACAAACATAGTGTGACAGCGAGACTGATTGCTAAAAATGCACTTTCTGCAATAATATTGTTTTTTTCCAAAGTTCAAATTGATTTTCAGTTCATCTCTCTGTCCTGTCCAGAGGCTCACCAGACATCAAGTGAGAAACCTGTCTGCCTGGTGTCCCCCGCTGGTGCCGAACAGTGTAGGTGGAATATTTATAACATACTCTCATTAGGATCATCACACCCAGCCAGGTGGTGTAGGCCAGCGCAAACAAGAGAATGCATACGGCTTCACAGTGGTCAGCCAGTATAATACCACAAAACTAGAAGAATTGGAAACAGACAATTTTCCCACATGTAGCATTTCCAAGTGGTATTATCACTGGCGCCACTGTCACAAAGACAACCAGATTACTTTGCATTGTCCTCAGACTGGCAACTACCAACAATACAGAGCACAACTTGAGTTAATCTAATCATTAAGTCGATCATGAAGATGTGAAAGCAGATAGAAATGGTGCCAGGCTGCCAGTCTGACTGGATCTCAAGTTAGCCTTCATTTAAAACTGATTTTGTGCCCTGTGGTGAACAATATATCACAGTGACAGTGAGGTTTAAAGGGAACCAATCTACACATTGACGGTGTCATTATTTTACAGCCGTTGCGTCGTGCACTCAACACATACTTCACAATTATCAGTTAAAGCAAAATAAGCTCTTGTTCTTGTTCTTGCTCTGTTCACAGCTTGAGTTAAAATGAACTGTAAATGTCCCGATAGCTCAAGAAGTTTCGTTTCAGTCTGCATTGTAATATTTTTAGTCACACTGGGATCGGGCTTCAGGGGAATGGCTACATCAGTCTGCACAGCAGTCACTCAGTAGGTCCACAACCATCATCAGATGGACTGCACTGAAATTTTGCACAGTCAGTCATGGCCCTCAGAGGAGAAAGCCGAGTAACATTGGCGATCCCCTGACTTTTCCTCTTGTGTCACTGTGGGTTGAAAGTTTTGAAAGAAATTTCTTAACTTTTGGATCGATTGAAATACAATTTGTTACAAATAGCCACGGTGTCCAGAGGACAAATCCTGAAGATTTTGGTGATTTCCTAACTTTTCCTCTAAAGTACTCTAATGGATATTATTGGATATCAATGTTCCCATGTTCCCCACAGGATGAATTGATATAACTGTGGTGCTCTTTTGTCCCCACTGTACCACAGCCCTACTTTCCACATCCCCATCCAATTTCAGATTCATGCCAGGCTCATTAAGTGCCCCATTTAGCTCAGTAAAGCCCCACACATGGCTCTTTTCATGAAGTTAATACAGTTGTTTGAACCTCATACATGTTATTATCACTGCACCCTGCTGTTTGAATTACCCCTTACGTTTTATGATAAGACTAGAACGTAAAGAGCTGTACCTAGACGAGCCATGGCATTTTATTAGCACGCTATTTGTTAGTCTGTTTTTTTGAAAGCATGTTGTGCGTTTTAACATGTTATTATTATTGTAAGACAATCTGCACTACAGCTGTATGGCTGTAAACACAGAGACAGACGCAGATAACGTGACAAAGAGGCAACAGCTAGAGGAGGACGGTGAAGTGAGAGAGAGAAACAGGACAGGGAGATTAATGCATCTGGAAGTATTTTGTGCCAAAGAGAAAGCAACTGTGGTTTTGAAAACGGTCGTGACAGCAATCACCCATAGTAGAGTGTTATCTGACGTATTAATTTAAGATAATTCTCCAAATAAAGCTGTATTTAGACAACACTTGGGTGCTGGGAGTGATTAAGAGCACAATTGGTTTGTATAGTTAGATTCTAATACTCAACTTAGCATCAAGTAATGGCAGGTTTTCACTAAGATAAGTCTATAAAACTCATAATATACTGATTAAAAATATCTGATATATTAAGAGCTAAGCTTAAGTTTATGTAATATGAGTATTATGGTATGGTCTATTCGCTGTATTACTGTGACATGTATGTAGCACTGTTAGAGCCTGTGATTGTTGACTCAGGGTGTATGGATATGAAACCAATCAAAAGTATAAAATATTTCACCTGTATGTGCAGTGGAAGTCTAAGTTTTTAAGAATAAAAATATTAATCATATAAACGTACAACACCACTGACTGCTCTGACTAGTTAACAGAATGGAGTTTCAGTCCAGTACATAATAGACGAATACTGCTATGTTCTTCTTCATCACGATATTACAGCTAAGATAACAAGATGGGTCAAAGGCAGAGGACCAAACCAAGGCAGTAAATAGGAAAGAAGAGAGGGAGAGAGAAAAGTGAAATCAAACAAGACCTCCATGGTCTGTATCCTTGACTTGTACTTTCAATTTGGCATGGAGTTTGCCCTTAAGCGTCCGATCATTTTCAAGGTTTTCCCAGCAGAAATATTTTCCAATAAACAATTTACTTTAGTCACAATCGTACTGTGAATGTTACAGGCTTCAGACCCAGAGACGAAGGTTAACACAAACTGAGTGGTGCTTCATGTGGACGGGACCGCAGCAATTTAACCTTCCATGAATTGGCTGAACAGAGAAAAGGGCACAATACAGACATAACAAATGACAAACAAGGATAAAGAAAATTAGCTCTTACCACCCACTGTTTTGCCTTTGAGACGGCAGTACTGTGTAGAACTTTAAGTAACTGCCGGTATTATTGATACATGTTACACGAATACGATGATGTATCAATATGATCAATATGATGTAACATATATATTGGTCGATTAGACTTTTGCCTATTTTCTTAATGTGCTCCTTTCCTTGTTAAAATAACTGTGGTATTGTGCACGGCAGAGCACAAACTGTAACTGAAACCTTAACAGAGACAAAGTCTGTGTTCAGAGAGCAGAAGAATCTGAATTGTTTCTCACATCTGATCTAAAAGTAGGAGTGTCCGCGCTGCTATTTGCAAATGATCACATTGGATTTTTGCTCAAGACATCTACAACACATCTGCGTTTGTTGATATGGTAAAGTCATAGACGCCAGTAAATCCGAATGCTAGTGACGCAGCTTTCCAACACAGAAGCATCATCAATCAACTCACTCTACAAACAATCACACTGTCAAGGCACAGACACCGTTTATTTCAGCGTGAGTACAGGGCCTGTTGTTTTCTGTATTGTCTTCTATGCTGCTCTGTTAATAGCAGCCTGGATCCCGCTCAGCTGCACAGATAAACTTCTGTCTCTCTTGATTTGACTTTGCTGTTGTGTGTCACGCTGTGAGCTACACAAGGTGCGCTTTGAAATCCAATTTTAACGGCTAGAACTAGGGATGTCCTGATCCAATCTGTAGGATCGGGATCGGTCCCGATCATTTTCCCATTTTCCCGCTGATCAGAATCTGCAATTTTGAACGTGGACCCAAGCGCGATTTTTATTTTATTTTTTATTTTTTTTAACGTCAAGAGCACAATTTGTGGCAGAACGCAGACGCGCGCGTAGCGTTACTCTGGCAAACCTGTGGATAAAATGTCTGCAGTGTGGAAATAATTTAAATTAGAAAGCGAAAGCAGTCCAACAGCGACATGTAACATCTGCTATACGGCCGTTTTGCGGAGCTGCATTTAATACTACTCATTTGATACGGCATATTCAAAACAAACACTCAAAGAATACAACATGTTCATTCGAGAGTACAGGCAAAGACACCGAAGTAGCAAACAGTCGCGGATACTTTCAAAAGGACAGAGAAATATCCTCGAGACAGCGACATGTCCACAAATATTACAGAGAGGGTCATCAAATTAATCGCTCTGGATAACCAGCTCATCTCCGTAGTAGAGGATCAGGGTTTTCTTCGTCACCTCGAGCTTTTGAATCCTCGGTATGTCATACCATCTCTGCATTACATTTACTCCACTTTCGAGTTACAACGTGGCGGTATGCACGCTAGTTCCGTGGGTATCATACAGCAGAACATGTAAAACAGGCAATCGAGGAGATGCTGAACGCGTTTGAAATAGACAAGCAACGTGTCCACGTCATTTTATGTGACAACGTAAAAAAGGATGATATGGAGGTACCAAGCGTGGGCTGCGTCTCACACACAGTTCAGCTGGCTGCACACAAGGGTCTGCTGTCACAGTGCAGCGTCACACACTCACCTGCTAACACAAGGAAGGTGGAGGCCAGTGTTGCAATAGCATATGCAGAATAAGAAAGAGCCATATGAAAATATATACTTTGTTTCAACAAAATAAAAAAACCTATTAAGGAACAGCTTGGATTCAGATACTTTTTTTCTGCTGTATCATCCAGCAAAATATTAGTTAAGGCTAAGTATCGGATCGGGACTCGGTATCGGCAGGGATCGGGGTAAAAAAAACCTGATCGGGACATCCCTAGCTAGAATGTTGGCAATGTGAACATATACTGGAGTCTACAGCCATGAAGCTGTACAACACGCTGAAGTCAGTAGGACATTGCTAACATGCTCAGTACGACAATGCTAACATACTTTGTTAGCAAGAAGAGCTTCTTGATACCAGTGCACTGTATTGGATCGGTCCATAGATTTATCTACCTGTGTGGACCACCCCTCTCAGCAGGTATGATATTTTATATTGGTACGTTTTTAATCTTGCAAGTAGTTGGTCATGAATCAAAGTAAAATTCTGACCCAATGATGGTCTCGGATGAGTTAAGGACCAAAGTTATTACGGTTTGTAGGTTAGCTATCCACAAATGTCAAACAAAAGGATTACAATCTGGACCAAATTTGTGGACCAACTGCCCAACTGACAATCAAAACATTTTTTTTTAAATGTTTTCAATTTAGGCGTACCACCCCAGGAGGAAGTGGGTGTAAAATGTAAAAAAAAAAATGATGCATTTCAAGTCGAAAGTCAAACATGAGGAGTAACGACAAGATACTTATCCTTGGTAAATATAAAAAACAAACTGGTCAACAGCTAATAAAAAGTTACAGGGATCGCAAAATGACTCATTTATACTCCAGAAAACAGCTGGTATGTTTTCTTCATGCATTTATGCTTCAAATTATAAATACGAACTGAATAGATGTTTCTATGTAAACTGTCCACGGTCCTGACTCAAACTCAAAGTGCTTATTTTAGAACCTCTTTCTCTGTCAAAGCCACTAAGGCAGAGTGTGTCTTAATAAGCAAGGCTCTGTTTTTTCTGATACATGAACAGATATGGTGAGAAGTTAAGACTGTGATCCCTAACAGCTGTTCCTGCATTAGATGGGATCAGAGTATTCCCCCAACGGTGAAGCACAACACCAGTTCACATTCTCTAACAAGGCCGATTACACCAGCCCTAATGCACTGCAACTGCCTGCAACATAACGAAGAGTGACTACCAACAAATCGGTGCATGTTAAACAGAAAATTTTGAACATTAACTTTTCACAACAACTTTGTCATTACTTAGTATTTCTGCTGCTAGATTTGTAACTCTCATACAATCTGGCAATCAAATTTGACTAAATGTATTTCATTCAGTATATTGAGGAGAAATCCATGTGGGTAATAAAATCTATTGGGGGAGACCAATAAACATTAGCAACCTCCATCTCACACCTCAGACCAGAGGCAGCAGCGACAACCTGAGCTTTAACCATGTGTCACCTTTTACTGCACTAACGCTCAGTGTGTCAGCAGGACCCAGGAAGAGAAGCTTCAAAGAGCTGAGCAGAGAAGCAGTGTGTGTATGTGTGTATGTGTGTCTGTGTCATTGTGTATACTCATGGTGTGTTTGCAAACCCCAAAGGCTGCAGTCACAGACAAAAGCGTCACTATTTCATCTTTGTACACTACCATAAATGGTGAGTACAGGCTCAACACTTGGAAACTGTTGTTTTCGTGAGACAATATTTAACTTGGAACAAATGCAGTTTTGTCACATTTGAAGAATTTCAG